>NC_089592.1:1240100-1460100 GCF_019320115.1 Miscanthus floridulus | reverse complement strand
ATCATGCATGTTGAAACGATAAAGAACTTTCTTAATGTAACTTTGCTGACTAAGAAATAACAAACCATAATTTTTGTCTCTTGTAATCTCCATACCTAGTATTTTCTTAGCAGCACCAAGATCCTTCATCTCAAACTCACTACTCAACAGTTTCTTCAATGTAGTAATTTCTTCCTTGCTCTTGGCAGCAATCAACATATCATCAACATATAACAGCAAGTATATAGGTGATCCATCAACAAATTTAATGTACACACAGCTATCAAATTCGGACCTCTTAAAACCATGTGACATCATAAAAGAATCAAACCTTTTATACCATTGATGAGGAGACTGTTTCAAACCATATAAGGACCTCTTTAATTTGCAAACATAATCCTCCTTACTAGGTACTATGAACCCTTTTGGCTGGTCCATGTATATCTCCTCATCGAGCTCTCCATGTAGAAACGTAGTCTTTACATCTAACTACTCAAACTCAAGATCTCGCATAACAACAATACCAAAAATGTATAAATTGAACTATGCTTTACAACTAGAGAGAACACATCATTATAATCAACACAAAAAATCTAACTAAAACCTTTTGCTACTAACCTTGTCTTAAATCTTGGAGGCTCACTGGGAGATAAACCCTCCTTTCTCTTGAAGATCCATTTGCAACGAATGGCCTTCTTTTGTTTAGGCAAGTGCACAACATCCCATGTGCCATTTTTCTCGAGTGACTGCATCTCCTCTTGCATAGAAGAAATCCACTTCTCGCGATCACCAGAAACAACAGCTTCAGTGTACGTAGCCGGCTCATGAATGTTCTCTACCTGTTCAGCACAACTAAAGGTATAATGAACCATATCACATTCCTCAATTAAACATGGACGAGGTCCACAATTCCTCTTTGTTCTGTGATCTGCAATAGACTGATTTTGAGGCTGCAAAATAGGAGGCGAGTGCTGAATAATATCATGAACATTGTTATCAACAATTTTAGTTTCCTGATCATCTATGTGCTCCACCTACACACTAACATGTTTCTGCTCCTCATCAAAACCAACTAGAGAAACATCTGTGGACAAGCTATCATTAAACATAACAGATTCATTGAAAACAACGCTCCTGCTTATGAAAGTCTTTTTAGTTTCAGGATTCCATAACTTATATCCTTTAACTCCAGAACCATAACAAAGAAACAGACACTTAATGGCTCTAGGTTCTAGCTTTCCATTATCAACATGAGCATAAGCAGTGCAACCGAAAACTCTCAACTGTGAATAATCAGCAGGCATACCAGACCATACCTCAATGGGAGTTTTCTTATTAAGTGGGATAGAAGGTGACCGCTTGATCAAGTAACAGGCGGTGTTAGCAGCCTCAGCCCAAAAATGCCTATTCATACGAGCATTGGACAGCATGCAACGAGCCCTCGAGATGATGGTTCAGTTCATGCGCTCAGCCACACCATTCTGCTGTGGAGTGTACGGGATGGTGTGGTGCCTGACAATGCCTTCTTTCCTGTAGTAATCATTAAAAGCATCCGAATAGAATTCACCGTCATTGTCAGTACAAAGCAATTTTACCTTCTTTTTAGTTTGTCTTTCTATCATAACTTTCCACTCTTTAAAAGCAGCAAAAGTATCATCTTTATTTTTCAGAAAATAAGGCCACACTTTTCTAGAGTAATCATCAATAATGGTAAGCATGTAACGAGCACCACCATAAGAGGGCTTACGAGATGGCCCCCACAAATCAGCATGTACATAATTAAGTGTACCTTTGGTGATATGAATAGATGGATTGAATGTTACCCTCTTGTGCTTACCAAAAACACAGTGCTCACAGAACTTCATCTTACCCACAATGCAGCCATCCAACAAGTCTCTCTTGATCAATTCTGCCATACCAAGTTCACTCGTATGCCCAAGACGTATATGCCAGCGATTAGTTTTACTTGGTTCATCATTAGAAACAGTAGCAGAAGTGATGGAACCATGTAAAGTACTTCCTCTAAGAACATATAACTTTGCAGAATTCATATCACCTATCATATGAATGAGAGCCTTTTGATACCTTACACACTCCACCTAAACTAGAATGTTTGTACCCCTCGGCATCAAGTGTGCTGAGGGAGATGAGATTTCTGGCCATCCCTAGTATGTGTCTCACATCTTTCAGTGTGCGTATCATGCCATCATGCATCTTGATCTAAACGGAGCCAATGCCCATGATCTCACATGGGTTGTTATCTCCCATACGCACGACATCTCCACTCTACGCAGACTCATAAGAACTGAACCAATCTCTGTTAGAGCTATATGAAATGAGCATGCAGAATCAAGTATCCATTCATCACAACCAGCAAAAACAACAAGAACGTCTCCTGAATCAGAATTATCAACAGCGGAGACAACAGAGGCCTTACCATCACCATCGGATTTGTTTTTTGGTTTATACGTACCATTTCTTTTCTCCTTATTCTGCAGCTTTCAACAATCATCAATGACATGAGTATCTTTCTTACAATACCTGCAGAACTTATCCCTGCCTCTGGACTTCGAACGGCCTTTACCATTCTTGCTCTTGTCTCGATTATTGTTGTTGTAGGTTTTCTGCTCGGGCCTGCCTCTAACCTGCAACACTTCGCCCTTAGAGGACGACACGTCAGACCGAACCATACCTTTCATCTTCTCCCTTGTCTGGAGGGCCTCATATACTTCCGTAAGGGTTAGTTCATCATGGCTTAATAGTATGGTATCTCGGAAATTTGCAAACGAACTAGGCAGTGAGCATAACAGTAGAAGAGCTAAATCTTCATCATAATATTTTACCTCCATCGACACTAGGTCGGCAACGATCTCCTTAAAGATCGATAAGTGGTTCATCACCAAACCACCTTTCTTGTAGCTTGTGCGTGAACAACTTCATCTTCACGTTCATCTTACTAGTTAGATCCTTGGACATGCAGATCGATTCCAGCTTAAGCCAAAGTTTTGCGGTAGTTTTCTCCTGTAGCACTTCTTGCAAAATATCATTATGTAGATGAAGTTGAATCAGAGACAGAGCCTTACGATCCTTCCGCTTCTCTTCAGCGGTCCATGACTTCTACCCTTTGCCTCCAAAACCATCCGGCGCCTCATCAAGATCCAAAGATTGTGCCAGAATCGCCCGCATCTTGACTTGCCACAGCGCAAATCTCGTCTTGTAATCCAGCAGCGGTAGATCAAACTTCATCGATGCCATCGCAAAACCCTAATGTGAAACCAAGCTCTGGTACCACTTGTTATAAACGATAGGAAATATAAACGATGAAGAACAGCAGATCAAACATAGAGGACATGACATTTTAACGTGGAAAACCCTCCCAAGGAAGAAGGGAAAAAACACGGGCACCAGCCAGCAAATCTTCACTATATCGGGTGAGGTTACAAACATCAGGGATTTACAACTTTTCTTATCCCAAGACGACGGCTTATAGGAAGTATATATAGAGATGGAAAACCCCTAATAAGCGACGATCCATATATAACTGAAAAACCAAGCCTCCCGGGGACGGGCCTCGCTTCGCTCTGTCAGAATTTAGCCTTTATCTTGTACATAACTGAATTTGGATCACAACTCAACAAACGCCACCTTCGCCCTTGTTCCCGGTTACGCCATGCTTCACGATCGAGGAGCTCCTCCTTCGTCAACAGCTCTTCAATCGACGACATCTCTTCTCGGTGGACCTGACCTGCAGCTTGTTGAGACCATGAGGTACCATCTTCACTTCATCACCAGCCACCATTTTCTCATTGTGCGTCGCTATCAGAGTTCATCTGCTGTGTCAGTCAGACACTTGGATGGGATGTGAGAAAGCACCATGTCGTCTTCTTTAGCCTCTCCTCGTGTGGAGGCTCGAGTGGAAGGGCGCCCCCTCAATAACACATCTTCGTATGAGGTCGTGCATACATCGTCGTTGTCATGTTCTCATAATGTCGTGCTTTTGTCGTCTCCATCGCTCAAGACACAGTCAGAGCGGAGTCTCGCCTTCAAGAGATGGGCCTGAGGTCATTGTATTGCCCGCGACCATAAGTTAGCTCCTGTCGTGACTCTTTTCGCTGCATTCGCTGTCGACGTCCTGGGCATAGAGAGTGGCAATGCCGATTCTTGTGTCCCTCCACTGCCTCGTGTTCTCGCTCTCCTTCTGCCCAACCTTGCTTTTCTCAACATAGTCGGAGCTAGGAAGATGTTGTGACCATGCCTCCATCGACAGAGCCCCGTGCTTCATCGCCAGCAGACACTATGTCCGCGTACCCACTGCAAGACCATCGCAACCCGTCATCAGACTAACAACCTGTTGGTCCGCATGATAAAGATGCTGAACTTGTTTGTCGGAACTGTTGTTATGTCTCTCTTGCTTCGATGACTTCGAACCTCCAATCCATGCTTGCACCTCTGGTGGAGTCTTTGCGATCAGACCTCAATCGTTTGATTGTAGTTCGTCTGGAGGAAGTGATTCGCCCCCTCAGGGAGGAGGCTTCGACCATCAAGCTTTGGCTAGCATGTATAGCCAACCATTTGGAGTGTGTGGAGCCACGTGTTGAGCATTCTTTTGTTCCTGACGTGCCTGAGCTCTTTGGTCCATGTTCTCCAATTCGACGCTCGCCGACACCATCGATCATGGCTTCCCTCGCGTGGCTTGCATGCCTATTGATTCCTTGTGTGAGGACACATGTGCAGATACTGCAGACCCTATCCTTGACAAGACAACCATAGAGGTCACTGGCATAGATTCACCAAAAGACATCCATGGATCAAGCCAGCGAGGTGCTCCTAGGGAACTCTACTTTTCAGTCGATGGAACAGACGCTACAAGGAGGTCACCCCTATTGAGGATGTTGTTTTGGTGGAGGGCGCATCTGATGATGAGGAAGTTGTCGTCTCTGGTACATAGGTGACTAAACCTATCATTCTCATAACAATTGAAGAATGCTCTCCCCACACCACGACTGAGGTCAACATAGAAGAGCCCCAGTTGACAAAGGATCCACCGATAGAGGCAACGTCTCTTCCGGACGGCACACCTAGGGAGGGAGAGGATTTCACATGACTTCCTATACAGACCACGACAACAAGACGCCGCCGCCGTAAGTCCTATGACAGGTCATCGCTTCGTCGGAGTGCTCGCCTTGCACAGGGTAGAGTGTTAAAAGATTTGGGCATTGTTGGGAATGATGGGAAGCTCAATGAGGATGCAATGCAAGACTATGCAGAACGCCTAAAGAAAGTGGTGCCGTCTGACCTCCTCAAGCCGTTGTTGGGTTTAAAAGGACGTGCATTCTGGGATATGGTGGCAGAGGTTTCTTTGTCTTTTCTTTAAGGGTTTATCTTTGTTGTAGTTGTTTGGCTGCTCTTGTTGCGAGTTGGTTGTTTAGTAGGTCTTATTTAGTTAGTTGTAGTTGTTGCTAAAACCGTTGTTTCCTGTTGCACACTCCGGGTCTGTTGTTTGACCAGTCTGTGTCTTCTTCTTTATTAATATAATTGGCAGCTCTTCTGCCGGTTCGTTTCAAAAAAAAAAAAATTGTTACCGACCATGTTATGTTATGATCATGTTTGTTTCTGTTTGTGACCAAATTCCCTCTCTAAAAAAGGCCGAACAATGTTAGTTATTGTGCTGCTCGCAAGCTTTTCTAGCATGGTCAACGAAGAATCAATGATCAATTGAAAGTAAGATACCAAAAGGCGATATGATCATTGACGAAAAAACAAGAGCTAGCTAGCAAAGAAACAAAGAGGTGGGTTATAACCTGGGAGGTGAGCTAGCTAGCTATAGCTACTAGTTGGAAACAACATTAAAAACACAAAGCGAAAGGGTTTTTAAAGTTGGGTTTTAGTCCGGTTTCCAAAATTTAACTGGACAAAAAGGTTTTCTCTCGTTTTCCTAAAAAACTAGGCTGTTGATTTATCTCCCCCGGTGACAGTTAAAAAAACACACAGCGTAGCCGGAGGCCGTGAAGAAGATCTATTGCCGCCGTGACTTTCTGGAGGTGCATCATATCATATCATATCATATCGTATCGTATCGTATCGTATCGTATCATATCATATCATATCATATCATATCATATCATATCATATCATGAAGTTAATTAATTAAATTACTAGCAAGAATTAATTAATAATGCATATTACGAGGGCATATCGTATCATTCGTTGTGAACAATGATAGTGACATTCACAAAAGGCTATAGTTAATGTTACTTTCAAGTTTACCAAAAACGCCAGTGCTCTTGACTTTCTATGCTATATCATTCGTTGTGAACAATGATAGTGACATTCACAAAAGGCTATAGTTAATGTTACTTTCAAGTTTACCAAAAACGCCAGTGCTCTTGACTTTCTATACTATAGAACTATAGGAGATACCATTGGCCCATCGCTTCGCAAATAAAAGAAAAGCAGGATCGACGACCGATCAATATAATGCATGTACTATATGAGCATCAGCGCTTGTAATATATGAAGCAATCATTAATCATCCTCAGCAAATAGAAACCAGCACGCCATAGCAACCACTTCATCTTGTGTGCCGACTGATGTGTACCACATACCTCTCCCATAGCAACTCTTGCTTGGTCCTCATCCAAGCACTTCAAAAGAATACCATCAATAGTTCAGTGATAAATATCATTGTCAATCAATACATACTTAATGCCATCCGGCGAGCCATCTTGTCCACCCTCTTGCTAGGATTTTGCAAATAATCAACAATGGGCTTCCTCCGATCTTTGACCTCACCTGCATAAGCTTTAAAATTAGTGGCCGAATCGGGTTCGTCTTTGCCTATGTTAGCAACACAAGACATCGGCTCTTGAGAGATTTAAAACACGCCGTGATGAACGTGATAGCTGGATGCTTGCTGTGCCAACTCATTTGCTCTGCAATTTTCATGTCTAGATACGTGAGCAATATACTAAAGGAATCCAAGGTAGCAGTGATATCTAGACATGTATCAAGATAAACATTAAGTGATTCGTCGAAACATTGAAAAACCTTAGATACTTGCTGCACTACTAACAATGAATCACCAAAAGCCTCAATATGTGTAGCACCTATAGCAACCAACAGCTCTAGACTAAATAGCAAAACTTCATATTCGGCATGATTATTTGTGCAAAAGAATTCTAAGTCGCCAAAAAGTGTACGTGTGCCCCCGGCGACGAGCGCGATGCGCAAGACACGTCGTAAGGGGAGTCTCGTCGGGAGGGCGATACGCAAGACACACCAGCAAGAGCTCTAGGAACCCGACACCCCACGCTCCCGGGAGGAACCCCTTCAGGGAGAACGGCGGCGATGGGCTGCCCTAGGTCGGCCTGACCGCCCCTAGGACCTTGTACTCGCTCTCGCAATGAAGTAGACGGCAACGAAGAACAAGAAGCAAAAACTAGAGCCGAGAGAAAAATAGTAGGTGCAAAATAATGTAGTAGATTGATTTGTGCGATTGTGTGTTGTCAATTGGCCATCACCCATATATATATACACACACACACACACACCCCCTGGTTACAAAATAACTTATTCTGCAGCCACTTTGAGTTACGATAATTACTATATTAATTTATAAGAGTATAGTAACTCCTTACTAAGTGGTTTACTATAACATTATGATAAATATCTCCATGTGTTATAGTAACCCAACTATCGTAAATATGTATTAACATTATCGTAAATTAGTATATAAAAATATCGTAAAAGAATGTGGCTACAAAATAATTTATTTTGTAGTTGACTACTTAATATACTCCACACACACACACACACACACACACACACACACATATATATATATATATATATATATATATATATATATATATATATATATATATATATATATATATATATATATATATATATATAGAGAGAGAGAGAGAGAGAGAGAGAGAGAGAGAGAGAGAGAGAGAGCTACTACCCTGTAGCTGGCTACAAAAATAACTTAGCCACTTTGAGTTACGATAATTACTATATTAATTTACAAGATTATAGTAACTCCTTACTAAGTGATTTACTATAATATTATGGTAAATATCCCCATGTGTTATAATAACCCAACTATCGTAAATATGTATTAACATTATCGTAAATTAGTATATAAAAATATCGTAAAAGAATGTGGCTACAAAATAATTTATTTTGTAGCTGACTACACACACACACACATATATATATATATATATATATAGAGAGAGAGAGAGAACTACTACCCTGTAGCTGACTACAAAAATAACTTAGCCACTTTGAGTTACGATAATTACTATGTTAATTTACGAGATTATAGTAACTCCGTACTAAGTGGTTTACTATAACGTTATGGTAAATATCTCCATGTGTTATAATAACCCAACTATCATAAATATGTATTGACATTATCGTAAATTAGTATATAAAATTATCGTAAATGGAGGTGGCTAAAGAATAACTTATTTTGTAGCTGGCTACTGAATATGCTCTCCCTATATATATATATATATATATATATATATATATATATATATATATATATATATATATATATATATATATAACTACTACCCTGGTTACAAAATAATTTATTCTGTACCCACTTTAAGTTATGATAATTACTATATTAATTTACAAGATTATAGTAACTCCTTACTAAGTGATTTACTATAATATTATGATAAATATCCCCATGTGCTATAATAACCCAACTATCGTAAATATGTATTGACATTATCGTAAATTAGTATATAAAAATATCGTAAACGAATGTGGCTACAGAATAACTTATTTTGTAGTTGTCTACTGAATATACTCTTCATATATATATATATATATATATATATATATCGGCTGGTCTTCCCAGAACAAAATTTGGACCGAACCTGATATGAATTTCCTAAACTGAAATCTCTTTTCCTGTTCGGTCAACTGCGCGCGAGAGCATGCAGATATACGTCTCCTAATCTTCCTTGGACTCCAGCACGTACATGCAAAAATATTCACAGCCAGCTCATCTCCATGAACCCAAGACAAACGAGAGGAGAAGGGAGCACTTGTCGAAACCGCCAGGAGTTTTAAAATTAAACTGTGATGCATCGTTCCATCCGAGAAGTATGAGCGGGAGCTGGGACAGCGACGGCGACGTTGTTCTTGCTGGTTCGGGCAGGGTGAACCATCTGCTGAGTGCCTTTCAAGCTGAAATGATCGCATGTCTTCTGGGCCTACAAGCAGCTATAAACGCTGGTGTTCGCCGACTGATGATGGAGACTGATGCGTCCATGGTGCAACAAGATCATTATTCTTACTCGACATCGTCAGGGCTGGTAGAAGAAGTGAAGTCACTAGTAGACTCAAACTTGTTAAGCTTTCAGTGTGTTTTTAAATCGCAAATTGTAATCGAGCTGCTCATGAGCTGGGCGTTCTAGGTTTGTGTTGTGTTGAGGGAGGAGCACATTTCGTGCGACGTCCCGGAGAACATTCTTGTAATTGTGGCTGATGATTTGTCAGCAAATGTGAATTAAGCAAAAAGTCCACACGTTTCCTATTTGTTGCTTCTGGCCCAATCAATCTTCTGAATCCGAAGCAAAAACCACCTTGCTGCACGCGGACCCGTTTAAACAGTTAACCAACCTCATCATCACATAATTTAAATGAGAAAACCTGAAGCTTGACTCCCTTTGTATGTGCATGTCCCTTCATCGATTTTGGTAAATAATATAAGCTCAAGGTAACGCAAGCACCTTCTCCATACAACGTGATGTACCTGGACTCCATTGTATTTTCCTTTTTGCCGTGAAACTTCTGTGGATGCTAGACAGGATCGCCCAAAATCTCTGGATACCTGAGACGGAATTCATGTGAAGGCTCTGTACATCTCAGACAACCGCAAACTTTGTCTGCCCTCTCCAGAAATACCAGGAACAGCTGCACATGTAGGAAACAGTCCGTGAAAACTTCTGTATACTTCATGCAGCGCCCCAGACATGTTTACTGTTAATAGCAGCTCCAAATATCTGTCCAAATAAAATTCTTGACAAGATTGTTAGGCTCAAATATACTCATGATGCCAAATTTGACCATCAACAGTTCCTACCAGTGCAGGGCGCGCGCCATCGCGCGCGTAGGCGGGGATAACGGTAGGTTTCCAATTTTCTGAATTTGTATTATGATGTTTCTGCGGAATGAAGTAATATATAAAAGTTAACTGCTTAGTTAAATGTACAGAATGAATAGGAATTGCAGTTAAAGTGCAGGTGCTGATGCGAATTGAAATTCGCTTTATAGAGCAAGACGCAGTTCACAGAGAATTGAGAAGTGAATACAGAGAGAAGTATGTATTAAAGGAAAGCCTTACAATATTCTTGAATTGTGTATGAAAAAAGAGTGATCATTCAAAGTGTCTAATTGTTGTTCTTAGGTAAGCGGACATGCCAATTACAGACCCTATGATATGGGAAACAAATGGCATAAATAATCTGTAAATCAGAACTTGAATTGGGAAAGACTGTAGATGTAGGTTCTATTATCTAGGAGTGGCCATAGGTTCGATGAAACAATAGTACAAAACTTACTAAAACATGTCAACTCAACATATATGACAGCATTTGTTCCAAATACTAATTTCCAACGGGCGTAGTTTCAAGATTTTCCAATGGCCATTCTCTCTGAGCTACCAGATGGTATGTACGTTGCAAAAACAACAATTTCATCAGCCCAAGCATATCATCTAATTGTGAACAATCTTCATTTGTAACTGGCTGAAATATGTACTTTAAACAAGAAATCATTATGACAGTGGTGGTAGGACAGAAATCATGGCAAGAAAAAAAAGCAAAGAACATGTAGTAACTGGGAGCAGAACAAAGAAATCAGAGAGGGTGTGTAAACAGGTCTGTAGTCACCTGTACTGACGGAAAAATCTTTCCCTTCTCTATCACAGTTCTTCATCGGTTGCTATCAGTTGGTCAGGTCTGGCCTGTGTCATTGCGGGGGGAAAATCCAATAAGCATCTTACTGTATCCCAAAGGCGCAGCGTACTTTTTAAACTTAGCATTACCACTTACCAAGTTATATCAACATGCTGTGGAAATCAGTGGACTGCTGGCAGTCTAGGCTTCTCATTATAAACTACACAAGACCATCCCATATCCACGAACTTGCTATTGAAGTTGATATACGTGAACATATACATTTGAGGAACACAAGTGGGTCCTGTACTGAACGACGAAACTGTGCCCATCACAGGCGACAAACATGGAATTCCTGGTCACCGGCACAAGAGAAGCTTGCCCATGTTCTGTCTTTGCCCAATTCACCAACCCTGAGTATCATCCAAAGAGAGCAGTGACTGGCATAGCCTGAAGTCCAAACGGCAGTCTCCCATCAGTATTGGTTCTCACTGGTTACCATAGCTTGTGACAGTCAGGTGGCGTGAACGTCAAAGCCAACAAAAAAAAAATGATATATTAGTCCATTTGCCAATGGAATATAAAATTCCTTGATTGAAAGTATCATGACAGGGAAGTAGTACTCAACTCACCACCTACAGCGGTTTGTGTGGCAATATAAACAGGAAAGTATGGCATGACAACTTATCAGCGTGGGGAAAAAAATCAATTAGCTACAAGGATCAACTATCAATAATGATATTGAGCCTTGATCTGAATGCACCATCTTATAATAATAACAATAATTATCAAGCTTTCGGGGCGACTTGACGGATAGTTGTGGCCGAGAAGCTGGGAATGAGTGGTGGGAGGAAAACCAGGACCGTAAATCTCGAAATCTAAATCGGAGGTGACGTGGATAGCCGAATTTGTAGGGATTATTATTAATATATAATAATAATATAATATAATATAATATAATATAATATAATATAATATAATATAATATAATATAATATAATATAATAACATAACATAACATAACATAACATAACATAACATAACATAACATAACATAACATAACATAACATAACATAACATAACATAACATAATATAATATAATATAATATAATATAATATAATATAATATAATATACGTAAATACCCAATCACAAATCGTGAATATATGTGCGCCTCTCTGCATCATATCCACCTACAGATATATGTTTATTTATATTTAGGCAGGACAAGTAGCTGGTATCTCCAGAAATAAAAAACGCAGTCAGGATCATGTCCGAAAATGAACGCTTACCAGCTGCTACTTGTCCTGCCTAAATATAATATTTGGAGCAATACTCATTACACATGTAGACCGATCGGAGGGAGGAGCAAAAGTTGAATGTAACTTCATCCAAATGGCAAAGGACAGGCAACCAGAAAATAAAATATTTGGAGCCAATTCCACGAGGTATTTTGTATTGATATTCAATGATGGAGAATCAAACATCGACAATGAGCATTATTTAACTTTGGGGACATCATATTTGTCGTACTTATATATATATATATATATATATATATATATATATATATATATATATATATATATATATATAGAACTACTATCCTATAGCTGGCTGCAGAATAACTTATTCTGTAGCCACTTTGAGTTACGATAATTACTATGTTAATTTACGAGATTTACAGTAACTCCTTACTAAGTGGTTTACTATAACGTTATGGTAAATATTCCCATGTGTTATTGTAACCCAACTATCGTAAATATGTATTGACATTATGGTAAATTAGTATATAAAATTATGGTAAATAGAGGTGGCTACAGAATAACTTATTTTGTAGCCGGCTGCTGAATAGCCTCTCCCTATATATATATATATATATATATATATATATATATATATATATATATATATATATATATATATATATATATATATATATATATATATAGGACAAGGCTAAAATGCACCAGGGTGCATTCTGTGCAGCAAATGCACCCGACCGCGAGAGCGAGCGGTGAGACGTGCGGAGCGCGGCGAGTGAGAGACGTACCAGCCCGGACTAGACTCCACGCGTACCGCACAGCAGCTGGTCCTCGCATTAACAAACTCCACGTTCGTGCATGCAAAAAATAGATGTAGGCAACCAACCATGTGATGCCACATCACAGGTTAACCCACCAACAATCCAATAATCCAAGAAGTGCATGCTAGCTCTAAGTGCTACCATGCATGCACGTACCAACTGAGCTTTGTGCGTTGCGTGCTGATGGGTCCTGCATAGGCCGATTGGGATCTGGTTGGGTAGGCCAGTTGCGACTGCCCTGGACGGCTGGTTGCAACTCTGTTTATATACCAGTTGCAACTTAGACCGTCGGTCGATTGCAACTTCCGTCGTACACAAATTGCAACTCTGGTGAGAGACCAGTTGCAACTCGTGTGATAAGCCAGTTGTAGTCCGGTTGGGTAGGCCAGGTGCAACTCCACTGGACGGCTGGTTGCAGCTCCGTTTGTATATCAGTTCTACATAGTTGCAACCGAGTTGCTACATAGTTGCAATCATTAACGCACAAAGTAATAACTAGTTGCAACTCGGTAATATACGGAGTTGCAATCAGTAACACATAGAGATGCAACTCATTGTAAAAATAATAAAATATATTCATATTGGATCTAGTTTTGTTAAGCACATTTTTTGAGTAAGATGCAGCAAACAGTTTGTTAATTGGGGTTACGGTTTAGGAAAAAAATTATTTCAAAGAATCGAACCCACAAAAGATTCCATCCACGCATGCATGCAGTCTGGTGGGATTTGTATACAACGTGGCTGTGCATGGTAGGTGGATGATACAAATTAACTAGGACGCACGCATGACATTTTTTGGGGTGACAGTTCGCGCGCGGGAGGCGCGCTCGGATAGTGGGCTGATTGGGCCGGTTGCACAGACTAGGCACACCAGTTGGCCTGGGTGAATTCTGTGCACAGAATACACCCAGGTGCAATATAGCAAAACAGTATATATATATATAGAACTACTGTTCTGCAGCTGGCGAATAATTTATTCTATGGCCACTTTGAGTTACGATAATTACTATTCTAATTTACGAGATTACAGTAACTCCTTACTAAATGATTTACTATAACATTATGGTAAATATCACCGTGAGTTATAGTAACACGAGTATCGTAAATGCATATTCATGTTATCATAAATTGGTACAAACATTATCGTAAATCAAGGTGGCAATAGAATAAGTTATTCTATAACCAGTTGTAGAATATATATATATATATATATATATATATATATATATATATATATATATATATATATATATATATATATATATATATATATATATAGGGAGAGACTATTCAGTAGCCGGCTACAAAATAAGTTATTCTGTAGCCACCTCCATTTACTATAATTTTATATACTAATTTACCATAATATCAATACATATTTACGATAGTTGGGTTACTATAACATATGGGGATATTTACCATAACGTTATATTAAACCACTTAGTAAGAAGTTACTATAATCTCGTAAATTAACATAGTAATTATCATAACTCAAAGTGGCTACAGAATAAGTTATTCTGTAGCCAGCTACAGGATAGTAGTTATATATATATATATATATATATATATATATATATATATATATATATATATATATATATATATATATATATATATATATATATATACACACACACACACCCAATCAAATCGTGAATAAATGTGTGCCTCTGCATCGTATCCACCTACAGATATATGTTTATTTATATTTAGGGAGGACAAGTAGCTGGTAAGCATTCATTTTCAGACATGATCGTGACTACGTTTTTTATTTATGGAGAAGTAGCTAGCTGTAGGTGGATATGATGCAGTGCACCTCTCTGCATCATATCCACCTACAGCTAGCTAGCTAGCTATTTCTCCAGAAATAAAAAACGCAGTCACGATCATATCTGAAAATGAACGCTTACCAGCTGCTTGTCCTGCCTAAATATAATATTTGGAGCAATACTCATTACACATGTAGACCGATCGGTGGGAGGAGCAAAAGTTGAATGTAACTTCATCCAAATGGCAATGGAAAGACAACCAGAAAATAAAATATTTGGAGCCAACTTATTAATACTAGCCTTAGTATCCTTTTTCCACGAGGTATTTTGTATTGATATTCAATGATGGAGAGTCAAACATGACAACGAGCATTATTTAACTTTGGGGACATCATATTTGTCGTCATATATATATATATATATATATATATATATATATATATATATATATATATAGAACTACTATCCTATAGCTGGCTGCAGAATAACTTATTCTGTAGCCACTTTGAGTTACGATAATTACTATGTTAATTTACGAGATTTACAGTAACTCCTTACTAAGTGGTTTACTATAACGTTATGGTAAATATTCCCATGTGTTATAGTAACCCAACTATCGTAAATATGTATTGACATTATGGTAAATTAGTATATAAAATTATGGTAAATAGAGGTGGCTACAGAATAACTTATTTTGTAGCCGGCTGCTGAATAGCCTCTCCCTATATATAGAACTACTATATATATATATATATATATATATATATATATATATATATATATATATATATATATATATATATATATATATATATGTCACACCCAATTTTAAGAACAAAAGAGGATATATAAAAGTCTTATGTGCACCCCAGGAACGGTCGCACACATAAGTGGACAAATTGTGAATTGTACCAACATAATGCTTATTACATAGCGAATAAATATTCAACACATAGTCTCAAACATAGATATAGTAGCTGCTAAGATAACTCTCTTGCGGAAGCTCCAACAGGGACGTCAACTGGTGGACACCAAGCCTAATACTCATCACGGTAATCTTCAATCCAATCTTGATCTGTTACCCATCTGGGATTTTCCAACATAAAAGATAAAGCAAGGCATAAGTACATGTCGTACTTAACAAGATAACTAAGGGTTCATGAGGCTCAAATAACTGACACTGGTTTACTATGGTTAGCATTTAAGTCATCATCAAGTTTAACATTTATTAACATCTAGGTAGCAATAATCCCATAACACATGATCAATGAACATGAATAATCAATATCTTAAACAATTAACATAAATGATCATCTTAACAAGTAAAAGTCATTATCCCTTAATGTAAGTGTTCCAAGGCCGCTCGTATCCGTGAGCACGGCTAGTATACCAGTTTGTTAACTCTGCGCAGAGGTGTACACTTTCACTGTGAGTCATGTTTCCCAAACGAGTGGGTTAATTACTCCCAAAACACCGGAAACCATATAAAACCACCCAAGAGCTTGTCTAACCGGCCAGGGCCGCAGGGTCATCAGATATAGGAACCCCCCTTCCAATAATATAAAAGGTCGCTTCCATAGCTAGGCTCAACAGGACAGAGGCTGTCCTATACCTAACTCGTAGACCTCTAACCAGCTAGAAAAGGGTTTCTCAAGCAACTAGAGCCAGAGCCATGTAGCCCTCACAGCTGTACATTAAATCCTGGATAATCAGTTACAAGACAAGTCCTTCTGTTGTTAAAAAAGTCATCTTGTTTATGTTTATAGCATATTCATTAATCAAGTTTCAAGATCATGATTGTTGCACTAGCAATAGAACTACCCAATGCAAACCTCCCAAGGTGACAAGGTAATTGAGTATTCAAAATCTAGGAAATCCTACCATAGGTAGCAAGGAAGACACATGCATATGTATTTTAGTGAGCATCATGAATAGGACAACAAGGAAGGTCCTTAGCTATACTTGCCTTGATCAAAGTTCTCCTGAAAGTCTTGCTGGTCTTGCTGGTCGTAGAAGTTCTCTTGATCACCAACGTAAACCTCACCATCTGAACTCGATCAACAACACCAAGCAGCAACATACAATCATCCGAGCAATCATGCACGAAGTAAACAAAGGGCTATAATTAGAACAATACACCACCAGCAAGAAAATAGTTTGAAAAGTGTATAAAACATTCTACTCGTCACTATGATCACATAGACGCGAAATTCACCAAAATCGGATCCAAAACGAGCAAGATATGGATTTCCAAGTTTTCCTATAGACTATTTATGTACTAAACATGAACTCGAAATTTAAAAACTAGAACTGAGCTAACAAAGACACTAGCACGTAGATTACGAAATTACAAATCCAACGCAAATTGAACGGATCAAATCGGAGTTAAAATGAGCATTTTATAAGCATTTGAAATAAATGGCAAAACTTTAAATAACTGAAACAGTGGATGAATTAAAATAAAACCAAAATTCTGATTTTCTGAGTTGGCCAGGGACTGCGGTGCAAATAAGAAAAAGGATAGGAACTCTTTATGAAGTTTTCCTGCCGAAGGGGTATCCATGATCCCTGGCCTTTGGATGAAATCTGGATGGACCAGATTAGGCCAAGGGTGCGCGGGCGGCGTTCTGGCCGAAGAAGCGGCTGCGGCGGCGAGAAATCTTGCCGGCGAACTTGGTTCGGGTGATTCCGGCCATCCCAAGACACGGGACCGGTACCAATCAAAAGAGGAGCTCGCTCCGCACTCACCCAAGAGGAAGATGGAGTCGGTGACGGGTCGTGGACGGCGGGAGGCTCGCGACGACGGTCGGCGGTAAACTGCACACGGCGACATCACAGAATAAGCAAAGTTGATCCAAGAAAAAGGGCTTTGGGATGTTCACGAGATCAAGGCGAGGCTTATGCGCAAGCTTACGACGACGAAGAGGCAACGACTGCGACGAATTATTGAGCTCCGTGGCGGCGACCTAGGGTTACGGCTGCTGCGGTTGCTCAAAGGCGAGGCGGTGGGTGCACCAGAGATCGAAAGAACGACGTGGACGCGGCGCTATGCACTTTATAGGCTGCAAGGGCGTGCGGGTTGCACCAGGACGCGAGGATACGTGTGGCTCGGTCGGTGCCATGCCCGACCCGAGTCCGGTTCGAGGAGGAAGGCGACCACATGGGCCCGGTTCATCAGCGAGACAGAGAGGGAAGGGAGGCGGGCTGCGGCCGCTGGTGCTCGCGGGCTGCTGGGCTGAGCAGGCCGAAAGGAGAAAGAACGGGCCTCTCGGCCAAGAACAATGACTAGCTTTTCCCTTTTCCTTTTTTATTTTCCAGAATTATTTAAATGCTTTTCAAAAGGGTTTTGAAAACCTTTTCTCAAGCAACAAAAACCAGACAAATATAAATCAAATATGCATCAGCATGTAGGCAGCAACATGTTCTTAGACCTAAGACTAATTTTAATTTCACAAAAAGAATTATTTTGCCTATGTTAAATGCTCACACAAGGCTAATAAATCAAATTCAACTATTTTAAAGTGATGCAAAGTTTTGGGTGTTACAATATATATATATATATATATATATATATATATATATATATATATATATATATATATATATATATATATATATATATATATATATATATATATATATATGCAGCCTTCCTCTCAACCTGAAAATTCAATTGATGATGTGCAATAAGCTTCTATTCATGATGTCTTTGATCCTAGAAGTTGGAGAAATGTTGATAATATGGGTAGAGATATATTGATTGAAAAGGCACCGGTGAGAGAATTGAATCTTGAGTTCCCTGTAGATGCTCTTAATAGATGTTTTTCATATGTTTACTACTCCAGAAAGTTAACCAATGGTGAGGTGGTTGATAGAAAATGGTTGGTTTACTCTAAACATGTGGACAAAGTTTTTTTTGTTATTGCTGCAAATTGTTCAAATCGAGTCAAAACAAAAGTTTGCTAGCAAATGATAGATTTATATATAGTCTAGAGGGGCAGTTATATTATATAAGATTTATAAATAGTCTATAGGGGCCGTCACGACGAGTTCGCCAGATGACCCTCAAAATCCTAGGACTGGCACTGGCCATCGCATATTCCAACAGTATGAATGATGTATCTGTGCCAGCTGCAAACATGACCTACATATACATAAGGATACATATATATAATAATCCATAGCATGTGTATATATAACAGGCTGGTGGTAGTTATCGCTGAGGTTGTACATATTCACACATACCACCAACTATGCCTTAATATGGTCTCTCGTCAGTTTGTACTCTTGTTGAAGAGAGAGCAACACATCGATGAAGTCACTTTCCGATGCTGTCATGCTTGCATGGTCATATATATTCTTCACATTCTGGGCCTTTGCACACACGATCCTCTTAATCATGTCCAGTTTCACCAACACTGGGAAGTAGCCCACCACGTTAAAACCGCCGAGCAGGGATGAGTTCGCCTCGACCAGCTCCTGAAAGAGCTTGTTCCGGCCTTCCTCCCTGAAGAACTTTACCGGACACGGCGTGACATACGACGTCGTTGACAAAGGAGTTGAGCAGTTCACTCATGTCGACAGCGGTGCCCTTAGTAGCCGCATCGCGGATCTTGGCAATGACCAACCTCACCTGTGAACTACTACTATTTTCAGTATGCATTGCTGATCTGATCGATGAGGTGGAGAACGTACAACAACAGCATAATGATATGCAGCATGGTGCAAACAGTGATGGATCAAACTGATGCATGGTTATTATTACTACCTCGTGCTTGCGCGCATGGCGGTAGGACCGGACCTTCTTGTTTGTGAGGAGGTGCATGGTGGCGATCTTCTTGACCTGGCGCCAGTGCTCGCCGTACGGGGAGAAGGCGACGTCTGTGGAGCCGTAGAAGAGGATGTTGGTGACGGGGGAGTATGCTCGGGACACGAAGATGTGGTCATTCGTGCGCAGCGCTCGGTGAGGAGACGATTAGCGTGCAGTGGGGACGGCAGGAGCACAGTGCCGGAGCCAGGATTTTCCATGTTAAAAAAAATTCCAATGCAAATATGAGTAATAAGCAAAGTACAGTATGCAATAGCAAAGTGCAAATATTCTTCTTCATCTAATTACAAATACAATGCAAAAAAAAAAAGAAAACAAAATCTTTGTTCACATTTCTTCGGCCCGAAGCTAGGATGGGGACAGAGGGGAGGGCTGATCCGTCAGAGCCCGAAGGGGAGATGCTCCTCTGCTGCAGGCTTCTTTCCCGGTGGGCTTCGACACCGGCCGCTGGGGCCGGATAGGCGCAGTTGAGCAGAGCTAGGAGAGGCGAGGGGGCTGAGGGAGAGTGCCAGAGAGGTGCTGTCGTGCCGCCAGTTTGTGCCGCCGGCTGCTTCCGGTCGATGGCTCGATGCGAGCGATGGGAGCACAGAGCGTCAGGAGATGTCAATGGGTTTTTTCTGGAATCTATGACTTTGTGGGCTGCTACTGCTAGTTGTTCTATTGGGCTTGTGGGCCATATTTGCAACATTCAGTATCACTAACATGCTATACCATTATAAATTTGTATATGTATTTGTTTTTTTCCCCAAAACATTGGTATTCCATGGCATACAGGGGTAAGTGCATACCCCTGGCGCTGCCCATGTAGGAGCATGAGGCCGTCGTGGCCATGCTTCGCGGCAAGGTCACGGAGGGAGACGTGCGGAAGGGTGCCGACGAGGTGCAGGTGGCCGACGATGGGGAGCCTATTGGGAGGCGAAGGCAGCTTGCCCGGCAGCTGTTCTCTGGCTTTTGCAGTGGCTGTCGTCGACGGCGGCGGTGCAAGAGCAGGAAGGCGAGAAGAGGGCAAACGAGCAGGACAGAGACCAGACCGAAAAAACCAAAACTATAAGCGCCTGTGGAGGAGATATGGCCTGCAGAAGAAGCTCATGAAGGCCATGAGCTTGAGCCATCACACAGCAGCGCAACGCTTCCTAGTAGCAGGTAGCTACCTCGCTGGACAGCTTGCTACTTAGATAACTCACTGAATGTTTCAAGGGAGCATATAGCCGGCGGAGGGTCATTTTTAGACTGGCCCCAAAAGTCAAAACTAGAAAATAGTGAGTTATAGGACACATGACATCGTCATGAACCTTTAATTTTATCGTGGGGACGATGCAAAATTGTAAAGGATATAGAAAACTTTGATGGGTTTCCCCTCGAGGGTCTGTGTCAAGTATCTGCTAGTAGTACTAGCATTTAAGTTTTCTGCTATATGGACAAGTATATTACAACGGTCCTATATTATATATACACGTTGTCGGATGGCTAAGGGTCAAAGTAAATCGATGTCTGGAAGAATATTTTATCACTGTACCATAAGCGTGAGACAATAGTCGCTAAAACATAATATTAACAACCAACAATTGGTCGGCATAAATTTTTAACAGATTATCGGTCACTACATATATTTAGCTGTTTTCTCAGACCATCGGTCACTAAAAACATTAGATTCAAACTATTGGTCGGTATAGCCCATTTTTATTTTTGCGTGCTCAGCCCAGCCCACTCGGGTGCACAGAAATTTGCGCGGCCCACCAGTCAGAGTGTCACCAAAAACCCTATCCCTGGCACCAACCCACCCCACGGGCTCTCACACGTCACGGACTCAGCAACCAGCGCCGCTCGTCTTGGGGGCCTCTTCACCACCGTCCCAAGCTCGCGGGGGCACCATCCCTGCTCTTGCAGTGGCCGTCGACGATGCCGTCCCAAAGCAGCGGCGGTGCGCGTGCAGAAAGGCGAGAAGAGGGCAGACGAGCAGGACATGTAAGGTTGATTTAGTTTTTCATTTCCAGAGAAATTTAGTTTTTCCTAGAAATTGGTTAATGGCTCAAATAAAATTAGTTAAGTGGGTAAAATTCATAAATTAAGTTTAAGTTTCCGCTGCTATGATTAGATTTATCCTCTAATTAAATTGGAACCAACGAGAAAATTTTAATTGGAGGAGTAGTCAGTCTCGTTTATGTTTAATTATGATATTGTTATTCTTCTGACCAACGTTGATGATAACAATATTATAAGTTTATTCATAAGATTTTTCCATGCATTAATTCCATTTCTGCTCAACGGTGACATAGAATTAATATAGAAGAATGTTGTATTTATGATATTGCTATTTTTCTGACCAAAGTTGATAATAGCAATATTATAATTTATTTAAGAGTTTTATGCATTAATTCTATTTCTGCCCAACAGTGATGTAGAGTTAATGTAGAAGAACATTGTATGTTTTAATTTTGACCAACGTTAAATTAAGGCATACAATTATTATGTTAAAGGTTTCTCACCTTATCTGATTTTGTTTTCAGGCTACAATCCAATGATGTTTATCTCGTCCATTCCGCCTCTCAACGGTAGCAACTATGGCGTATGGCGAGAGAAGCTTGAGATGGCACTTGCGTTGTCTGACAACGACCTAGAACTTATCTCACCCTGTCCCATTGAACCTGTGGAACCGGTGAGGGAAGAAAATGAGGCTGATGTAGCTTTCGCTACTCGGCAGCATGAGCATGCAACAGTAAGATTGATGTATGACCTTGATCATGCGAAGTGGGTTAGTTTAAACCGCAAGTGCTTGATAGTGATCAAGAGCTCTATTGGGGATCCCATAAGGGGGGCAATCCCAGAATGTACCACCGCCACTGAGTATCTCAAGAAAGTAGAGAGTCAGTTTACTGACTCTTCAAAGGCTTATGCAGGCACTCTTATTAAGAGGTTAGTCAATGAGAAATACACTGGTGGCGAGATAAGAGAGTACATACTGAGAATGAGCAACACAGCATCCAAGCTCAAGCCAATAGACATGGGGCTCAAGGATGAGTTCCTAGTTCACTTGATTTTTGCTTCTTTGCCTAAAGAGTATGAAGCCTTTGTTGTTAATTACAACTTACCGCCAGAAAAATAGGATATTGTGAAACTCATTGCCATGTGTGTGCAAGAAGAGGAGAGGCTTAAGAGCTCACAAGGTGACACCATCAACCATGTGAAGCACAAGAAGAAGAAGAACTTTAACAATCAGAATGCTAAACCACAAGAGAAACCTCAGTGGGACAGTAGCGCCTCTTCTAAGTCACATGGAAAGGCCCCACAGACTGATCACCATCAGAAATTCAACCATGTCCTAGTAGACAAGGACACCTGCAAATGGTGCAAGAAGAAGGAACACTACTAGAAGGATTGTTCAGAGTTTCTGAAGCACCTGATGAGAAAAGGTGAGGACATTATTACATTTATAGATGAGTCCTTATATTTAAATTATGCAAAATCCACTTGGTGTATTGATTCAGATGTAACTATTCATGTTGCAAATTCATTACAGGGATTCCATACGAGGAGGCCCTGTAAAGAGGAGAAAGACACATTAAAGTAGCAGATGGAATCGAAGCTGAAGTTGAAGCCATTGGAGAACTCCCATTAGAATTAAATGATGGCTTTGTACTTAAGCTTACAGATGTCCTTTATGTACCCTCCTTGCATAGAAACTTAATAAGTGTTTCACGTCTAGACGATGATGGATTTGATTGCCATTTTCGTAATGGCCAATATAAGATTATGTTTAATCACAAGTGTGTTGGTCTTGCCTTCTGACAAGATGAGCTTTATTTATTATCACTTTGTGAGAATGTGAATGTTGTGAGCACTGAGAATGAGAATGCCTTCTCGTTTATGAATGTAAGAAATAAGCGAAAGAGAATTGATGACGTATCTTCGAAATTATGGCACTGTCGTTTAGGCCATATTTTGAGGGGGAGAATTGAATGATTAATTAAGGGATCAATTCTTCCGCCATTAGAATTTTCAGATTTAGAAGAATACATTGATTGCATTAAAGGAAAGTACATTAAGAAAATAAACAAAGACGCCAAACGAAGCGTAGGAATTTTGGAAATAATTCACACAGATATCTGTAGTCCATTTCCTATGAAAAGCGTGAATGGTTATGATTCTTTTATAACATTCATAGATGATTTTTCTCGTTATGCCTATATTTATCCAATTAAGGAAAGATCAGAAGCATTGGATAAATTTAAGATATTTAAGGCTGAAGTAGAAAATCAGCACAATTTAAAGATTAAGATAGTAAACTCCGACCGTAGGGGAGAGAACTACGGTCGACATACCCCATATGGCTAAGTTCCTAGACCTTTTGCAAGGTTTTTTGCAGAAAAATGGCATAGTTGGCCAGTACTCAACACCGAGCGAGCCTGAGAAGAATGGAGTTGCTGAAAGACGTAACCATACATTAATGGATATGGTGAGAGTTATGATAAGTTACTCCACTTTACCGATGAGTTTGTGGATGGAGGTGTTAAAAACTGCCATTCACATTCTCAATCGAGTACCACGCAAGTCGGTGCCCAAAACACCGTATGAGTTGTGGATAGGAAGAGAACCCTCACTTAACCATTTACATGTGTGGGGTTGTCCAGCTGAGGCTAAAATATTTAACCCAAACATTGGAAAGCTAGATTTCAAGACAGTTAGCTGTCATTTCATTGGCTATCCAAATAAGTCAAAATGTTATCTCTTCTATTATCCTGACAGACATACGAAGTTTATAGAAACAAGACACACTGTGTTCTTGGAGGATAAGATGATCAGGGGGAGCATGGTACCCCAAGAAATTAGCCTTGAGGAGAAGTGGGTATACATGCCCACTCCGATAATTCAGGAGCTATTTTTCTCGCTACTTGTTGCTGCTGCACCAACAATGCAGGACACTGTAGTGACAACACCTGTTGTTAGTTTTCCCATAGCAATGATAAATGAAGATGAGGAACCTATCCTTCAGGATCCTATAGAATCCGTTGTTGCACATGAGGAAGAACAACAATAGCCCCATATGGAACAAGTGCCAACTAATGAGGCCCCCAGAAGGTCTCAAAGAGCCAGAAAATCAGCTATTCCTGATGACTACGAAGTCTATGATTGTGAAGAATTTCAAATGGAGGGAGATCCCACCTTGTTTGAAGAAGCCATGAGAAGTGCTCACTCATCGAAGTGGCTTGAAGCCATGGAAGATGAAATGAGATCCTTGAGTAGCAACAAAGTCTGGGATTTAGAAGAAATTCCTAAAGAAGTCAAGACAGTAGGCTGTAAATGGATCTACAAAACAAAATGTGACTCCAAAGGGAATGTGGAAAGATTTAAAGTGCAACTTATGGCGAAAGGCTTCATGCAAAGAGAAGAAATAGACTACAATGAGACATTTTCTCTAGTCTCATGTAAGGATTCTTTTAGAATCATAATAGCGTTAGTGGCATATTACGATTTAGAACTACCTCAGATGGATGTAAAGATGGCTTTCCTTAATGGGGATCTGGATGAAAATGTTTATATGGCCCAACCAAAAGGTTTTGTCGTAGAAGAAAATGAACGTATGGGATGCCGCCTGAAGAAATCCATTTACAGATTAAAACAAGCCTCTAGACAGTGGTATTTAAAGTTTGATGGAACAATAAGGAAGTTTAGATTTAAAGAGAATGTGGAGGACAATTGCATTTATGCAAAGTTCAAAAATAGGAAATTCATTTTCCTAATCTTATATGTAGATGACATTTTACTTGCTAGTAGTGATGTTAATCTACTGCAGGAGACGAAGAAGTTCTTGTCCTCAAATTTTGATATGAGAGATCTTGGTGAAGCTTCGTTCGTTCTAGGAATAGAGATTCACCGAGAGAGAAGAAAAGTGATGTTAGAATTATCGCAAAAGGCATACTTAAAAAAGTTCTAAAGAAATACAGTATGCATGCGCGTAAGCCTGCACCTGCTTCCATAGTCAAGGGCGATAGTTTTGGGGAATTCCAATGTCCCATGAACCAATATGAGATCGATCAAATAAAAGCGGTTCCATATGCTTCAGCTGTCGGAAGCTTACAGTACGCTCAAGTATGTACACGCCCTGACTTAGCTTTTGTTACCGGGATACTTGGCAGATATCAGACTAATCTAGGAATAAAACACTGGAGAATGGTAAAGAAAGCTTTGCGTTATGTGCTAGGCACAAAAGGCCTTATGCTAACGTATAGAAGATCTGATTCCCTACATATAGAGAGATATTCAGATTCAGATTTCGTGGGAGATGTAGATGATAGAAAATCCACATCAGGTTATGTATTCACTCTCGTAGGAGGAGCTATATTGTGGAAAAGCTCAAAGCAAACCGTCACTGTATCATTCACGATGTATGCCGAGTTTGTAGCATGTTATGAGGCCACGGGGCGGGTGAACTAGCTAAAGAAATTATACGCAGGTTGAAAGTGGCCAACGACATTCGTAGACCACTCAAGTTGTACTACAACAATGACTCAGCAGTATGTTATGCTCACAACAATAAGTCAAGTGGTGCCGCCAAACACATTGACATAAAGTTTTATGTTGTGAAAGACAAAGTCCAGGATCATTCCATTAGTCTTGAGCATGTAAGTACAAAGAAAATGCTTACGGATCCGCTTACAAAAGGCTTACCGTCCAATGTGTTCAGAGAACACTTAGCCGACATGGGTTTATGGAAAAGCCTATGATCCCTGGACAATAAGGGTCTAGTTGAGAATTTGTTTCAAAACAAAGAGGTGTATTGTAGCTGTTAATCTAATGGTACTAACTGTTATGACAAGGCACACTCTATACACTAATCTGAGATGAAACGGGAAAAAGAAATAAGCATTTAAGTTTAAGTTATAAGTTGAGATCAAGGGGGAGAATGTAAGGTTGATCTCATCCCAACTCGGTCCAATGACCAAGTCGGGGCCTCGATCCGCGCCCTGATCGGGGGCGCCCAGCCGTACCCTGGCTGGTGGGCCCCCATCATGCAGCGCCATATAAAGGATGTGGGGCCGGGTCTCGTAGTATGAGGTTCATCTACGCCGCCATAACCCCACCTACAAACCCTAACCGATCAAGGGGTGCTGAAGGCGACGGGAAGTTCCACCGCCACCTTCCTCGACTCCGACTCGACGCCACCGGACGCCGCCGCCATCAGACTCCGACCGCCATGGACGGCTCCTCCCCCTCCAAACCCGATGGTCAGGCATCTACTCCCCTCTCTCTCTGTCTCTCTCTCTCCAGTCATGTTCTAGGACGTTTTAAGCCAAAGAGAAGTAAATCCACCCACGTGATCTACACCCAGATGATCCTAGGAATTTAACAGGACAGAGACCACTAGTAGGGCTGCCTGTGGAGGAGATATCGCCTGCAGCAGAAGCTCATGAAAGCCATGAGCTTGAGCCATCACAGCAGTGCAACGCTTCCTAAAGATGAGGTAGCTATAGACACCTTTAACCTGAGAAGATGGTAGTTAAAAACAAGAATAAATTAAAAACAAATAAAGGAGGCCGCTAAATTCAAGTTATGAGCTGGCTTGATGCATGGTGGAAGCTAAGCGTGGAGCACTTCAAGGTGGTTATTTTTAGATTATTGGCCAGAGGGCCATTTTTAGATTGGCCTGGAAAGTCAAAACAATAAACAGTAAGTTATAGGACCACATGGCAGTTGGCACCATCATAAAGCTTCAATTTTCTCGTGGGGACGATACGATATAGAAAACTTTTATGCCCTCGAGGGCCTGTGTCAAGTATGAGCTAAGTGGTACTGGTATTCAATTTTTCTGCTGTGGACAAGTATTAGGACAGTCCCAATGGTAGAAATCACATGTGATTTTTATGCTTATTAATTTATTTAGACACTGCACATAGAAACTATGTCTCTAATGGGTAGTTTCTATAGAATATTTTTTGGTCCCAACACGTATCTTCTTTTCCATCATCCACCTATCACATTTGTTCGTGTCTTGGTTCTCGTGTAGACGTGGTTTCTTGTCTAAGAAACCATTTCCTCATCTCTCATCTTTAATTGCAGTGCCACATTATCTTTTTGCTTAGTTGGCACCTTAATTAATGAATATAGAAACTATGTATGTTGTCGGGATGGCTAAGGGTCAGGGTGCAACGATGTCTCGAAGACAATTTTATGTTTGTGTTCACCATGCTGCAATGATCAGTATGCAAGTCAAACTAGCTTAACTGTGATCAAATTTATAGTAAATAGTATTAACGCCTATGCCTCTAACTGGATTTACCTTAAAAATATATTTCATAGATTTACCTCATCTTTTATGTTCAGAGCGAGTATGTGTGACCGATCGCAGCCTTAATTCACCAAGCTTTCTAGCTATATACTCAATCGCATACCGTACGTGCATGCATCATGCATGTGAGTACGATTCTCTGCATCATATCTATGTATAGAGACAGGCAGGCTACCTACAGCTAGCTAGCTACTTATCCATCAGTCGATCGTTAGGAGCCTGTTTGGCACAGATTGCGGCACAGCTTCACAAACCTGTTTTGCCACATCTCTACCAAACGTCCCAGTCGCCGTCCGCTTCACCGCAGAAGCCACGCATTTCGTGCTGAGAGAAGGGAGGAGAGAGAGAAGAATACAAAAATTGTAGCTTCATCCAACTTCTTCTGACGCAGGTGTGTCCCAGCGTGGCTATGGGCGGATTTGCCCCCAGGCCAATGCCGGAGCTGCCGCAGGGGTGGAGGGCCGTAGGGCCGTCGGGCGTGCCACACGTGGTCAGAGGGCTCGCCGGATCCGGATCCGGAGGACTTGCCGGAGCATCGGAAGGAATGGAGGTGGCACTCACCCGAGCGGGGAGGAGCCATTCCGCCAACTTCTTCTGACGCAGGTGTGTCCCAGCGTGGCTATGGGCAGATTTGCCCCCAGGCCAATGCCGGAGCTGCCGCAGGGGTGGAGGGCCGTAGGGCCGTCGGGCGTGCCACACGTGGTCAGAGGGCTCGCCGGATCCGGATCCGGAGGACTTGCCGGAGCATCGGAAGGAATGGAGGTGGCACTCACCCGAGCGGGGAGGAGCCATTCCGCCATCAGGGAGCGAGGCGTGCAAGCACGGGGCAGCCGCTGGGGAACGAGGCGCGCGGGCATGGGTCGCCGATGGGGAGAGCGTGGTGTGGAGGGAGGTGTCAGCACTATGGGAAAGAGAGGCATTGAGACAAAGAGAAGAAAGACCGTGGGCCGGCCTTGTCTCGTCCTCAAGTAGACCGTGGGCTGGCCCAAGCCCATGGCGGGTAGTCCACCCCGTGGTAAACCCTTAGGATCCTGGTCCGTCACCATCCTTCGAAAACGTGTTTTGCCCGCCTTCGATAATAAGTTTTATGTAGTAGTGAGAAGACGAACGCCAGCTACTATAGATGAGCGCATGCAGCCCGCAGCCCGATAGCCCGTCTCAAAGCATGGCACGGGCCGATGCACAGGGCCATGCCTAGGCGGCACCCAAGGCACGTCCGGCGGCATGGCACGACCCGACATTCAAATGCCAGCCTGGTGGCGGCCCGGTGCCTACCATAGCCTAGAAAAGGCCCACGGCGCCGCACCCCTCCCCTAACTCCGCCCTCCCCTCGTGCCGCAATCACCTGCAGCGCTCAGGTCGCGCTGGCACAGTCGCTCAGGTCGTGGTCGCGAGGCAAACTCGCCTCTGCAGCCCCAGCGCCCCAGCAAACACAGTTCCTTCTCACCCCCACACCACCAGCTGCCGCCTCCTTCTCCATGCCCCAAGCGCCACCGGTGAACTCGCCTCCTCCTCTGCCCCCGCACCACCAGCTGGTGGCCGCCTCCTCCACCTACACATCTCTGCACGGCTGCACCGCATGGCCTCGTGCGTGGCGGCTAGCTCGGTGGCTTCGAGCGCGCCGGCCTAGAGCGGCGGCCACAGCAGCTCCTCCACAACCCCGCGCGTCAGCGGATCCGGTGCCTCCTCCATACCTTCTCATTGCCTCGGTGGATCCAGCGCCGCCCATGCATCTCCGTCATCTTCTCATGAAGACACTAGCGTGCCCTTCCCCCGCCTTCGTGGATCCGGCGCCTCCTCCACTAACCCACGCGTCTGGCCGCCTCCTCCACGACCCTGCACGCTGGCCTCAACCTCTCCTTCTTGGCTCGCTATTGTCGCCTTCCTTCCCTAGCGGGCCTCAGGCCGTCCTGGTGTGCTATTGGGCCCGTGCTT
This sequence comes from Miscanthus floridulus, assembly GCF_019320115.1. Taxonomy (NCBI): domain Eukaryota; kingdom Viridiplantae; phylum Streptophyta; class Magnoliopsida; order Poales; family Poaceae; genus Miscanthus; species Miscanthus floridulus. The sequence continues at coordinate 1,430,293 of NC_089592.1, read as the reverse complement.
TTCGGGGTAGCACGGCTCAGAAAATGACACAAAGGGCCATGCCTGGGCCGTCGACCAGGCATGAAGCCCAGGACGGCACGGCCTGGCCCAAATGCTGATCTATACTAGCACTACTACAGATTGAGCGACCACCGTCACCAGTATCGCCGCCATTTATTACATAAGAGACTATGATGACTTCCACTGTAGGTTGGATCGATAGCGGGACATGGAAAGAAATCAAAGTGGCGGATGAAACTTCTTGCACTAAAGGTTGAATGATAGATATCGCGGTTCTATTGGTGTTTCTTTTCTCCATCGTATTGAATGTCATGCCGACTGAGATACACGTTATGGCCGCTGGCCCTAAACGACCGATTGGTCTACCGGTGGTCAAAATTCAATGTGAGTGTTCATTGTTCGAACTACCAACAACACAGTTTCCTCACCATTACTTCCTCTTCTCCATCTTCAAGGTTGCCCTATTGAAGCCAGGTCTAGATGCACCTATTGGACTCAATCCACACATTCTTCCTCCTTAAGTCCTTTAGAATAGATACAGAATAGATACACTCTTCGTCATCCTTGCTCTCCCAAGTTGCCGCATTGTACTCGTGATGGTCATCATGGTGCTGAACAGGAGAGCACCTTGATCATTGTAGATCTTTTGTTTAATAGAAGGTCTGCAATCATCAAGGTGGTCTACTATTCAAGGGCTCCATACGCGTCGATAGGTGCTTTAGAATAGATACAATCAAAGCTTGTGAGCCAATCATCTTTCTTCATCGCCTAGAGGTGCTTTGTCTTCCATCTTGGATCTCTCACGGACTATGAGTGGTTCAAGATGAAGATAAAGCACCTCACAGAGATGTTGGTGTTGGGAGAAGGCCTTCAAGTTTGAGTGCTTTATATTCCATAATCTTGCTACCTTTGAGGGTAGATATGTAGATCTATATCCCTCAACCATCAGAGGTAGCACCCTCGACCCTTGACTTCAAGATTATGGAATATAAAGCACCTCACTGAGATACTGGTGGAAGTTTTGTGAGGTGCTCCTTCAAGATTTGGTCCTTTATGTTCCATCTCGCACCTCTCATGGTCAATAAGCAGATCTGCATCCGTAGACCGAGAGAGGTGCAAGATGGAAGAGTACAACACCTCACTGAGGTGCTGGTGGAAGTTTTGCGAGGTTCTACCTCATCCTTTCTCTCTAGGTCCATGGCCTAGTCCTTGCTCTCTAGAACTACAAACCATCGTATGATACGGCTTTGTTATCACGTAGACCTAGAATCGCTCAACCCGTTCCCCAACTCCAGGATCAGAACTTGGCGGCGCCTCGGCGGCAGTTCCTCCCACAAGAAAATGGAACTAACAAAGAAAGAATGAGAAGAACAAAGAGATCCATGCATTGATACAGTTACGAGCACACACACACAAGATAACGAAAATGATAATAAAGTAATGGATAGGCATGATAATTAAGCAAAGTCTCATTGTCATAATAATTAACATAACATAAGATAATTACATGTCTACTACTCAGGCTCCCTTCTTGTCAACGACCTCCTTAGTTGCTACCACCTCCTTGGAGCCAGGCTTCAGGGTGCCCAATAGTTTGTCTAGGTTATCGGTGAGTAGGTGAAAAGCATCGGCATAATTGGACACTTTCTCCTTCTTTGGCTTGTTGACGGTACCCAGACTGAGTTCCATTAGCACAACATTCATCCTAAAGAAAGTCTTCTGAAAGAGGCTAAGGGCCCACTCATCGTCATCCCCAAAGGGATTCAACGGATCTTTGTTGGCGTCATCGGCCATAGCTTCATCTCTGATTCCTCCATCAATGCGCGCTCGGCTTCATCCTCTAATTCTTCCTCCATCATCCAGGCGCGCTCGGCTTCTAGCTCCGATTCCTCCTTCATCTGTGCGCGCTTGGTAGAAGGCTTGGCCATTGCAATAGCTAAGAGTGTAGATTGCCATGGCTAAGGGAGCATAGAGGAGCTTGTGCTAAATAGTCCATATGAGTAGCGATTCACAACGTGTTTCTTGTCCTAGGGCATGTCGGGTACCATAAAACAGGGTACCCCAAACATTTACCAAAAGAATCACTTAAGTTCTATCAAAGACAAAGCCAAAAGGTGAACCATCGGTTGACCTCCAGCATTGTCCGAGCCCATCGGCTCTCCGCCTCACACGAGGCCTCGCACGGGAGGCCTCGACGGCCTGCCAAATCTCTACCTCGCGCGAGGTGTCGCACGGGAGGCCTCGACAAGGAACCAATTCTCCGTCTCGCCCGAGGCCCCACGTGTAAGGCTTCGAAACAAGACAGTGATCCTCCATATCGCTCAAGGCCGGCTCGGCAATAACCCGTCGCTTCTGCCTCGACCAGTCTTCCCGACAGCGCGTCGCGTCCCATTAATGCGCCAACCACTCCTGCGATATCAACCGGATGACGGCTCGACACTGCGGAGCGGCCGACGAGACAGGGAGTCATGTCAATGCCATACCGTCCTAGACAGGGCATGGCGGGGATTACCGGCCACTGTGCTCTGGTGCTGTGCCCTCGATCAACACCTGCACTACACTATGCCACCTAACCCCCGCCCCAGAGACAACGCGGCATGGGGAGTCAAGTCCGGGTCACCATAGCCTCAGAATCAGCATATAAGACCAACTACTCCCTCCAAGCCTCGGCAATCTACTTCAGGGTCTCGACAACCCCGGGATTCACATCTGCCGAGCCTCCCACGATGGCTTGGCCTCGGCACCAACTGGGCCTCAGCTTCTCGCGCAGTCAACACACGGTGACCAGCACGCCGACCGCCACGCCTGCTTTGAGATAACACTGGAGCCCCCACAACGCACAGGATTGGATGTGACCGGCGCGTCGCCCCAGTACTTCAAGGACGAGACCACTCCGTCGCCCACAATGCCACAGTAACAGGCTACAGGGCTCGGACATGCCGCCTCCATTCGCACGACGCCGTGTAGCTAGCGAATGTATCACCTTTGTCCCCCCTTCAACTATAAAAGGGAGGGACCTGGGCCGTTTCTAGAGGAGGACACGGATGATTAGGCCTATGCCCACGCAACGAACTCACGCATAAACGCACAGACGAATGCTCGAGCTTCCCCGCTGCCTGAGATCAACATCTCAAGCTATCCACGCCGCTCCACGTAGAGACCTGGGACTAGCTCCCTCTCTCGCCCTACTTGTAACCCCCTACTATGAGCATTTCGGTGCAAGGAATACAAGATCGATCTCTCAAACTGGACATAGGGTACTCATTACCCGAACCAGTATAAACCTTGTGTCTCTTTGCATCACTATCCGGGATTGGGAACACGCAGTACAAATTTACTAGTTGGTTGAGGGCCCGTCGGTCCGAAACATCGACAGGGCGTGTTGACGGTATCTTTTCTCCATCATGTTGAAAGCGAAGCCGACTGAGATAGACATAATGGCCGCCGGCCTTTAAACGACCAATGCTAGACCAACGGTCAACATTCAACGTGACTATTGAATAATGTCCTAGCTTCCAACACCTTCCCATCTGTCGACACAGAATTTTTGTCCCGTGCCGAGGACACATGCAACAAGCCAGAAGGGCATGCTCGATGGAGATGTAGATCCGCCTAGCTTCAGTACAGGGGTGGTCGATCCTGCGCAGTCCTCTCGAGACATGCCAGTCAATTTGACCCTATAATTGACAAGGAGAGAAAGTTCATCAGTAATTAAGGGCGGAACTTGCCAGTGTTGCCAGACAGTCCCGAATGTGCGGCTATGAGAGCCAATATGAAAGGAGATCGACTAAATAGTTAATTCCGGCATATTCATGAGAATAAATTGGTTAAAGTTCATTGGGTTGTACAAGAATAATCGGTTATCATTCAAGATAAATGTCATGATTTAAACAAATATTAATCAATGGCAATAAGATATCAACAATGATCGGTTTATGCTGAGCCAATGATTACAAGTAACCGAACCCCTTTTCATATAAAGAAACAATTCAACACTATTTAACCGTTTAATAAAGATAAATCTAATGAACATGTTAGATCTCATCTATCGCTATGACCAGTGGGGCATGAGGCAGAATCATGCAGGCCATAGAAATAACGATAGACTCGACGACCCTAACTCATAACTAATATCAGCGGGGCATGAGGCAGAATCATGTAGGCCGTAATACAAAAATAAGATCATGGAGCTAACATATCTTTCAACCTATCTTTACTTCAACGGTTTTGTGATGCGAACTGTTCGTGAAAGCATTCGATATCGGCTAAAACAGCCGATTCAGGCATAACGCACAGCTAAAGTCATGCCTTATCAGGAATAGATCTATCAAATAACGATCCCCACTCCACGGTGCTAATAGTGGGGTGTGAGGCAGAATCACACAGGCCGTGATAACGGGCCATGAAACGGTTCTTGCTAGCCAATAAATCTACTCAAGACGCAACATGCTTTAACCGCACATTATGCACGATAAAGATTGATGTAAAACAGCCGATAAAACGTAACTCATCATTTAATGTATAGAACAGATTAGTTTTAGATTAACAAACGATGGGCTAAACAAGATATAAGGCCGATCTAGATCAATCTCAATCGGGCAGAGTGATATTGCTGTAATTTAGATAAATAATGAAAGCAATAAGTAATATCGGTAACTTAATGAATCTACCAAAGACTGCCATTCTAAGGTAGAGCCGATAACATGACCTTGATCTAGTTCTTGTAGTGGGAGTCGACCAGATCGATGCAGCCATACTTGAACTAGACAAGAATCGATAACTAACTTATACCAGAGTCGTAGTGGAGGTCGACCAGATCGATGCAGCCGTATGAACAGAGGTATAAGCCATGACAGTACTTACAACACGCAGTGGAGGTCGACCGGATCGATGCAGCCGTACTTGCTGAAGAACTTGCCGAGATCTAGTCTACTCCTGCTCCTAAGGGGTGGTTGGTGCCGAAAAAGTAAATAACTTGTATATTGGATTGATTGATGTTCTTTACAATAGCCAGGTTTGATATTTATACCCAGAGTCTAAACATGAATCCTACTCGAGCACGATTTGTTATAATCTTTGACATAAATGAAAACATTCCTAATTTAAGATAACTTGGACTCTAATCTTTCCCTTTTTGTAGAGTCCAGCATGTCTCATCCCAGCACCGATCATAGCCTCTGTCGTTATCTGCTGGCGCTATTTGAAGAAAGCCGATTCTAGTGCTGCATCCGAATCAGCTGGTTTCGATTTACACACAATTGATCCCTTGCTGACATGATTTTGGGAGCTCTTGAGCCCTTGAGACCCTTCTTCCAAATTTTGGTGTAAACACCATCACCATTACTTATGCTAGGAGAAGTGTGCTTGACTTAGATCGTGCGAGACGTGGCCTCATCTTTACTCCAGCTCTTGCTCGGTGCAATCAAAGGGAAGTCCAATGGCTGCCTTGTCTATCTGACTATAAAAGCAGAGGAAAAGGGGAATTAAGTATGGTTGCTTTCTAAACTTGTTACACTCAACTTTCGTCTCGTTATATCCTTCATCTGGTGGTCCGTCCACCTAGATCGATCAATGGCGAATTGCAAGCTGCCAAGGAAAGTGTTTCCCAAGAGAAGGAACCCTCCCCATCTCTGTGCTGTGCTATGGAAGTTTGGGTGAGCTCGGAGCTCATGCCCTATTTGAATCAAGTTCTTCTGATATTATCAGTGGGTCCGATCCTACGCATTTCCGCCATCGAGGTGAGCAACTCATCGCCGCGCCAGCATGAGCCCCAATCTTCACGTTTGATGGCCTCCTCTTCCTCCGGCTTGTCTAGCGACGAGGACTCAGCTATCCGCAAGCTATTGTGGTAGCTAGACTGAGCCCGTACCACCACCAGGCAAGAGAGCCAGGAGGCACAATGGTGTAAGGTCGAGATGACGACTAGAGAGGGTGAATACTTGTTACTAAATTTAATCACACTGGCTAACCAAAACAAGTGCAGAATTAAAACTATCGGTCTAGCCAAGACTACACCCCTCTATCTATGTTCTCTAGCACCTTGCAAAGATCCTAATTAAGCAACAAAGGTGCCGGGCTAGCTAGAGCTCACCTAACCAATTCTAGAAGCAAGTTCACACAAACCTATGCCACTAGTACTTCAAGTAATGAGGGAGCTCCTACACATGCTAGTAAGTAGAAGCACAAAGCCACCTAAGCTCACTAGCAATGCTCAATAACAAGGCAACCAATGCCAAATTAGAGAGCGCAAATACTTAGCTACACAAACTAAGCAATGTGACTAACAAGGTTACACAAACCAAATTAGCCACGCAAGGGAGCTACTTCTACGCTACACAAGCTAGAAGGTAACTAGAAAGCTACACAAGCTAACTAATTACAAAAGCAACTACACAAGCACAATGTATATGAAAGTAATTACAAGCTTGTGTAACAAGGATGCAAACCAATGGGAATACAAGTATGACACGATGATTTTTCCCGAGGTTCACGTGCTTGCCAACACGCTAGTCCCTATTGAGACAAGCTCCAAGGTTGCCGCCGGTCCTCTTGATAGTGGTGACTTGCAAGTCACACTCTCCCATGTGGAGTGATTACCACAAGCTCTAGCACTTGACCCAACTAGACCACTTGTCGCCCTTCACGTCTTGCTTTACTAGAGTTGCTCTTCGTGGCTCCCGTGGGGCGAGCACAATGCCCCTCACAAAGCTCTTCTCTAGAGCACTGCACAAGCTTCTTGCAGGCTTCGACGGAGACCACCACCAAGCCATCTAGGAGGTGGCAACCTCCAAGAGTAACAAGCACTATCGGCTTGCAATTTGATCACCTAGTGCCACTCGATGCAACCTCATGATGCAATCACACTAGAATCGCTCTCTCACACAATCGAATGATCACTATCAAGCATATATGAGATGGAGGGCTCCCAAGCACTCTCAAGCATGGACACAAAGTCCACCAAGGTGCTCAGCCTTAGCCATGGCCGAGACCACCTTCTATTTATAGCCCCATGGGCTAAACTAGCCGTTACCCCTTCACTGGGCAAAACTCAGGGTGACCAGACGTTTCGGTCAGATCGACCAGATGCACCCTGCCAGCGTCCGGTCAATGGATGGCTGCCACATCATCCCTGGCTTCAAATACTGAGCGCCCGATCTCAACAGTTAAGTTGTGACCGGACGTAGCCCAGTGTATGATCGGACATAGGACCCCAGTGTCCAGTCACTTCCAGTAAGGTTCCACTCACGACTGGACGCATCAGTTTGAGCGTGACCGGACACAGGACCCCTGCGCCTGGTCACTTATAGTAAGGTTCCAGAGATGCTCAACTATGACCGGACACGTCCGGTCGGTCATGATCGGACGCAGCATCAGTGTCCAATATCAGCAGGACTGGACGCACCCACCCAGCGTTCGATAATGAAGTGACCCAGCGTCCGGTCGAAGACCAATGCCTACGCCTTCACTGCTGCCACTGACCAAACATAGGACCCCAGCGTCCGGTGCACTCTGTGTAACCCTGTCTTTTCTGTACAGTCCATCGATGAAGTTTCGAACCCTTTTCTTTACCGAGTTGATCCACATCAACTCCAAGTTCTTCTCCTTTGTAAATATGCCAACACCACTAAGTGTACACCACCATGTGTATGTGTGTTAGCATTTTCACAATCATTTTCCAAAGGATTAGCCACTCAACTTGCCACGCCACTCGATCCTAGCGATGATGCAAAGTTAGATCACTCAAGTGGCACTAGATGACCAATATGCAAACAAGTTTGCCCCTCTTGATAGTACGGCCATCTATCCTAAACCCGGTCATCAACTTCTCTACACACCTATGACTGGTGAAATGAAATGCCCTAGGTTATACCTTTGCCTTGCACATTCCATTCCATCTCCTCCAATGTCGATGCAACACATGCACCAACACGATCAACAATGATATGATACACTTCATATCATCACGTGATCATATTGGTTCATTGATCTTGACTTCACTTACTTTTTACCGTTGCCTTCGTCCATCGGCGCCAAGTCTTGCTCAAGCTTCACCGCCATGTGGTCCATCGCTCCAAAGCCTCCGACTTGCCCTTCACGCTTGCAACTGGTCCATCAAGCCAAGTCTTGTCTTGATCTTCTCCACCTTGATCACATGACTCAATGTCATGTCTCATGTGCAATGAGCTCATTCATCATCACATGTATGAGCTTTGCAACATCTCTAAGCCATTTCAACCTTCATGGCATATGTTGCTCATACACATGTACCTGTGGACTAATCACCTGTGTATCTCACATAAACACAATTAGTCCATCTAGGGTTGTCACTCAATTACCAAAACCACACAAGGACCTTTCAAATGGTTGTAGCTATGTTTGGTCATCGTAGAGGCAACGCTCATGGTGGTAGACCAGGAGATGGCCGTAGTTGAGGTAGCAGCCGCCGAAGCTCAGGTGCAGCTCGCCTGTAAGTGTTATTGCGATCTCATCTTGTTGTTTCGCATGACGTCATGCCTCAGCATGGGATGATCTTGCTATTCTTTCTAGGAGTCCAATAACAGTTGGCCGCTACTCAAGGCAAGCTGGCCAATTGTTGCTAGAACAACGATGTTCTGGCCAGGGACATGGCGGTTGTGATGCGCAATCATCATGAAGCCAAGAATAGCTCCCATGCCGCTACGTGCCTCGTGGACCACCGCCGCACTCACCATGAGGAACTCCACAGAATGGCGCTCACCACCTGCAACGCGGTGGCCCCTGTGGGGGTGTACCTCGAAAAATGTCTCTGCATTTTGCTAGCATTGGTCATCGAGGTGGTTACCCATGACATTCGGCAGGGAGCCGCCACGGCATTGGAAGCCACATAGCTTCGTTCCCGCCAAGGCAGTCTGTCGGCCCCTCATTTTGGGAGTCCGAAAGTGCATTTGTACTTGCGCCAGGACCACACACAAGTACACACCCGATAATAGAAATGGCACATAGATTTATATAAAATACTAAGATTTATTGATATCTAGAAATAAGGTCTTACAAAAGTGTCTCGAAGGGCATAGCCATAGGCTTTTACAAGTCTAATAGGTTCTATTTGCCACGAGGTGGCATTTTATTATAGCAGGGTGGTAACTATTAAGCGATATTTAATAGCGTAGCGACACTCTATTCCATAGGCATGCTTGAGCATGGTCAAAACCCTAGATCCTAAGACTCCTTCCAATGGTTCACAACTCCTTATGTGGTTCCTAATCCTCGTGGTTCGCCTCTTCGATGATGTTGAAGTCTTCCTCGAGGTCAATATCTAAAAGTCAACAAGGGGTGAGTGCATATGTACTTAGCAAGCCCTAACCATGGGGTATGTGGGTGGTGTAGGCTTGTTGGTGGAGGTGGATGATGGAGGCTGTTTGGTGGAGGTGGATGATGGAGGCTATTTGGTGGAGAAGGAGAGTGATAGTGGAGGTGGAAGTGGTAAGGTGATGTAGTCATAATTAAAGGTTTGGGCCCTGGTTGAGTATTACCATTCTCACCAATTTTCATGTTAGTATTAAAGATTCATAAATCTCATTAATTCTATTTCATTACACATAAAAGTAAATCTAATCATAAGTGACCTCATCCCAGCAATTGCTCATTCAAAGGACGTGGCTATTCGAATAGATTCAATACACTCTGTAGAGGTTTACAAATTTCCCCACATGATAGGCGTAGTCCCTTCCATGATCAGTGGATGGAATAGGCCTAATGAGACCCCGTACCCAAAAGTATGCGACCTTAGATGTCCATATAATTCTACCACTGCTTCTCAGGGGTTAGAAAACTTCAGATGATACCACATCATCCATATCAACAATTCGGATGATATCACATCATCCATTTCAAGAACCCAGATGATACCACATCATCCAGCCAATAAAAGGGGCACAAACTAGGCCAAATCAAGGGGGTTAACATGGAGGATCACTAAGCAACCATGCCATCCGGACCATGGCAAATCACTTAGCAACCGGGTCTTCTCCTATTATTCCGCTGCCAACACTGGCCTCCTAGTAGAAATTATACTTCTATCTAACAGGGTGTGAGATCAAGTCTACCCATATAGATATGTGGTTGTACGTAATATATGGCTAGGCGAGATGGCCTATGAACCGGTCCTTATGTGACCGAGGTGAGTATCTTCCAACAGGAACCCTCTCTAGGCAATCCTGCCAAGGTAATCCATACCACATGAATAACCCCTCACTCGCCCCCTATCGATACCAAGTTTAGGTTTACCAAGTTATAATTTACAATTATTCTTAGGTTCATGTATATCATAGAGCTCATAAAGCATCATCATACGTCTTATTATATCATCAATATTCATATCTTGATGACGAAACTCATAATTTTATAGTAATCCATAATTCATAATGAGAGAATAATATAAGTTTAGTTAATTAATTAGAGGAATGGAAAGCAGAGGGTTTATGGTGGTAGTGGTAAGGTGTGATGGTGGTGGAAATGGGAGTTAGGACTTGCCGTCGTTGTTGTATCCTTCCATATCCTCTACGTAGTCCAGATCTTCACTTTCCTAGTACTCACCGTCTTCTGTCGGTCAGCGCTTAATAAATAAAACTACCACCAAACTTGAAAATAAAAGAGAAAAACAAGCATAGAACAATATGGTGGTACCAGGTGGATTTGATAGTGTTCATTTTTAGAAGATTTATGGAAGTGGTTTGCGGAAAACGGAGTTACTGTTTAAGAGTTATGATTTTTAGAAGTTTAATTATAGTTGGAGAATTAAATGGATGTTATGGTGATATTTTGGTGTATGGAAAATGGGTGAAGAGGAAGAATGGAGGGGGAGATGTGGTGTTCTATCTTACGGCGGAGCTTGTGGTGGTGATGGTGATGCTGGAGCATCACTGGCTAGGCCTATTTATAGGCTGGCCATGGCGGTGCCAGCGTCGAGATCTTTCTCCCAACCATTGAGATATTTTCCCCTACCATGCACGTGCTTGAACTTCAAAGGTGGTTCGCAATAGTGCCGCCTTATCCTCGTGCTTGTCTGAGAGCTCAGAGCTTGGCCATGGCGGCAACGATCGACTCCACCCGTTTCGCCGCGTGGCCGTGGTGGCAGAGGGAGGCAAAGATGAGAAGAGAGGGGCGTGGTGGGGCCAGGAAGTTTTGGGAGCATCAACGACCTTATCTGTTGGCGCCGGGGTGGAGCGGGCGACGCCGAGGCCAAGGCGGCCTACCATCGATGCGGTATTCACGTCTCTCGCAAGAGGTAGGCGACAATGATGACATCCGGGCCCTACGCGTCAGTGGAAGGGAGAGGGAAGAGGGAGCGGGGTGCGGCGCTTGTGTAGCTAGGCTAGGCTGGTGTCGACCTAGTGCAGGGAGGGAGTGAGCGCGCCATGGGCCGGAGGGAGGGGAAAGGAGAGAATGAGCCCGAGTGCCCTTTTCTTGTTCCCATTTTCTTTTCTTTTTCCCATAATTCCTATGCTAGGGTTTTGAATGGTTTGAATTCAAATTTGAAAGTACTTTCATGTAGGTTGTACCACCATATGTTCAACAAGCAAGAGAAGGTAGCAAACAATCATTCCAAGCAAAGACACTCATGTAGTTTTATTTGTGTTAGGTTGAAATAATTCCTATGTGAGTTTTATTTATTTGTTTTTGTGGAAAATTTAAAATATTCAAATTTTTAGTGATTTTTAAATTAGAGTAAAAATTTCAGGGTGTTACAGACCTACTCCTATTAAAAGAATCTTGTCCTCAAGATTCAAAGTGATCCTCGAATAGATAGGGAAATTCTCTTTTGAGATCATCTTCTCTTTCCCATGTGGCCTTGGCCTCTTTGTGATTGCTCCATTGTACCTGACAAAATTTCACTGCGGTCCTTCTTGTTTATAGGATGTCAATATCTAATATCTTAATTGGTCTTTCCTGATACTGTAGATCTGGCTGTAAATCCATTACTTCCAAGGGTGTTTGTTCTTCTGGCACTCTCAAACATTGCCTTAGTTGTGATACGTGGAACACGCCATGCACATCTGACATTTCTGGATGTAGCTCTAGACGGTAAGCTGCAACTCCAACTTTCTCAACAATCTTGTATGGTCCGATATACCGTGGTGCTAACTTTCCTCTGACTTGAAATCTTCGGGTGCCTCTAATTGGGGATACTTTTAGATAGACAAAATCTCCTGGCTAAAATTCTAGCGGCCTTCATCAGGTATTTGCGTAACTCTTTTGTCTGCTTTGTGCTGCTTTTAGGTTTTCTCAGACCTTGGCTACTTGTTCTTCTGCATCTTTGATCATGTCTAGTCTGAATAAGCTTCTTTCTCCAACTATGGACCTCATTAATGGTGTTTGGCACTTTCTTCCATATAGTGCCTCAAATGGTGCCATCTTTAGGCTTGCCTGGTAGCTATTATTATAAGAGAACTCAGCGAATGATAAACTCCTTTCCCAATCTTTTCCATACGTTAGTACACAGGCTCGCAGCATGTCTTCCAATATTTGATTTACCCTTTCTGTTTGTCCATCTGTTTGAGGATGATAGGTGGAGCTGAAATCCATGCGTGTTCCCAAGGCAGCATGTAGACTTTTTCTAGAAATGTGTCGTAAACTATTTACCTCTATCAGACATAATTTGGTTTGGTACCCCATGTAATCGAAGGATGTTATCTGTGTATAATTGTGTTAGTTTATCTCCCCGATATATGGCCTTCACCGGGATAAAGTGAGCCACTTTAGTTAATCTATCTACTATGACCCATATTGAGTCATTTCCTTTGTGTGTTTTGGGCAGCCCTACTATAAAGTCCATGCTGATCTCATCCCATTTCCATACTGGTATATGTAGTAGTGGTTGAAGTAGTCCCGCATGTCGCTGGTGTTCTGCTTTTACTCGCCGACAGGTATCACATTGTGCTACATAATCTGAGATGTCTACTTTCATCCTTGTCCACCAATATTTCTGCTTGAGGTCCAAGTACATTTTGGTGGATCCTGGGTGGATGGAGTATGCTGAATGGTGTGCTTCATCCAATATCAGCCTTCTGAGCATCTTGTCTTGAGGTATGCATATTCGATCTTCATACCATAGTATCCCTTGCTTGTCAACTTTAAATCCTTGGGTCTCTTTTTCAGCACTCTATTTCTTGGGTTGTTATATCTCTTCATCCTTTTCTTGGGCTACTTTTATCTGGTCTACCAAGGTTGGTCGTATATGTAGGACATTCAAGGTGCCATGTGGTACAATTTGTAGATTCAGGTGGCGGACTTCTTGTGCTAACTCGGGTCTTCAATTTAGGGTTGTGAGGTAGTGGCAATAGGATTTTCTGCTTAACGCATTCGTGACCACATTGACCTTACCAGGATGGTATTGTATGCTCAGGTCATAATCCTTAATTAATTCCAACCATCTCCGCTGTCGTAGGTTTAAATCTAATTGAGTGAAAATATACTTCAAACTCTTGTGATCCATAAATATTTCACACTTGTTTCCAATGAGGTAGTGTCTCCATATTTTTAGTGCGTGTACTACCGCTGCTAATTACAGATCATGTGTTGGACAATTTTCTTCATGCTTCTTTAGTTGTCTAGAGGCATCAGCGATGACCTTATCATCTTGCATTTGTTTACACCAAAATTTGGGAGAAAGAATGTGGGAACTCACAGGCTTCCAAGATTGTGCCAATCAAGGAGGATCGATGTCAGCCGATTCAGATACGACTCTAGAATCAGATCTCCTGGGATGACGTCAGCGGATAACGATGATGAACTACGGTTGGCGCTAGGAAACTACATATCGGACTCTGGAAAAAGGGAAAGATTAGAGTCCAAGTTATCTTAAATTAGGAATGTTTTCGTTTATGCCAAGGATTGTAACGAATCGTGCTCGAGTAGGATTCATGTTTAGACTCCGGGTATAAATATCAGACCCCGGCTATTGTAAAAGACAACAATCAATCCAATATATAAGTTATTTACTTTTTTGGCTTCGGCCACCCCTTAGGAGTAGGAGTAGAGTAGATCTCAGCGAGTTCTTCAGCAAGTATGGCTACATCGATCCGGTCGACCTCCACTACTTGTTGTAAGTACCGTCATGGCTTATACCTGTGTTCGTACGGCTACATCGATCCGGTCGACCTCCACTGCGACTCTAGTATAAGTTAGTTATCGACTCTTGCCTAGTTCAAGTATGGCTGCATAGATCCGGTCGACCCCCACTGCATGAACTAGATCAAGGTCAAGTTATCGGCTCTACCTTAGGATGGCAGCCTTTGGTAGATTCATTAAGTTACCGATATTGCTTATTGCTTTCATTATTTATCTAATCATAGCAATATCACTCTGCCCGATTGGGATTGATCTAGATCGGCCTTATATCTTGTTTAGCTCATCATTTGCTAATCTAAATTGATCTAATCTATACCTTAAATGATGAGTTATGTTTTATTGGCTATTTTATGTCAATCCTGATCGTGCATAGCGTGCGGTTAAGGCGTGTTGTGTCTTGAGTAGATTTATTGGCTAGCGAGAACCATTCCATGGCCTATTATCACGGCCTGTGTGATTCTGTCTCACACCCCACTATTAGCACTGTGGAGTGGGGATCGTTATTTGATAGATCTATTCCTGATAAGGCACAACTTTAGCTGTGCGCTATGCCTGAATCGACTGTTTTAGCCGATATCGAGTGCTTTCATGAACAATTTGCATCACGAGACCGTTGAAGTAAAGATAGGTTGAAAGATATGATAGCCCCATGGTCTTATTATTGTATTACGACCTACATGATTCTGCCTCATGCCCCACTGATATTAGTAATGAGTTAGGGTCATCAAGTCTATCGTTATTTCTACGGCCTGCATGATTCTGCCTCATGCCCCACTGGTCATAGCGATAGATGAGATCTAACATGTTCATTAAATTTATCTTTATTAAATGGTTAAATGGTGTTGAATTGTTTCTTTATATGAAAAGGAGTTCGGTTACTTGTAATCATTGGCTCAGCACAAACTGATCATTGTTGATATCTTATTGCCATTGATTAATATTTGTTTAAATAATGACATTGATCCTGAATGATAACCGATTCTTCTTATGCAACCCAATGAGCTTTAACCGATCTATTCTCATGAATATGCAGGAATTGGCTATTTAGTCAATCTCCTTTCCTATCGGCTCTCATAGCTGCACATTCGGGACTGTCTGGCAACACCGGTAAGTTTCACCCTTAATTACTGATGAACTTTCTCTCCTTGTCAATTACTGTGTCAAATTGACTGGCATGTCTCAGGAGGAGTGCGCAGGATCGACCACCCCTATGTTGAAGCTAGGCGGATCTACAACTCCATCAAGCAGATCCTTCCGGCTTACTGCGTGTGTCCTCGACATGGGACAAAAATTCTGTGTCGACACACGTTTCTGGCACGCCTAGTGGGACACCACAATCGTCATGGTGGTTCACAATAACAACGACATCCTTATGCTGCATTATGAAGATCTACCTGATCGGATAAGGGTATCATCAGCACAGCTATAGAAGAATTTCAGAACAAATGTTTGTTGTCCTACACCAAAACACGTGATAACACAATTGTTCAGAAATTTCCACTACCAAGAGCTCTATTACACGGGCAGACAGACACAACTGAAGCTGAAAACAGGCGTTTCTTTAAGGAAGTTGTTGACAAATCTATTCATGATGCCATATCAAGCCATAACGAAGCTTTCATGGACATATTCCACAACACCATGAAAGAGGCGATTCATGGATTTCTAGTTGGTCAAGGTGGACCGGCTTATTACAACATTCTAGATCCAGACTGTTCAGGGTTCATCTGAACAAACTCAAGGAACTACTGTAAATCAGACATAGTACAATCCTGGACCATGAGCACAGCATGTGCAACAGCCATCGGGGCAAAGTCAGAACCAGGTGATCAATTTTGGCACATCAGGCCATATACCATCGTCGGCTCAAAAAATAGCACAATCAATTCAAAGGATCAATAGGGATATAGATCCTTATATCTATAATCAGAGACTTCAAGTAGTAAACAAGCAAAGAACCCAGCAGATTGAGATTCCACAAGGATATCACTATGGCATAGATAATAACACCCTTCACATGATGCCAAATCTAGGATATCAAGGCACGCGAGATTTCAATCCACAGATGGGTCAGCAGGTGCAGAGAAATCCAAATCCACAAGCTAATGAATTATTGCTGAGGGTGACTGAGATGATGAAGAATCAGTTCGGTCTAAACCCAAAAGGACTAACCTTTTTGTACAAACACCCATATCTAGAATGGTATGATTTGGTCGTTCTTCCCACAAATTATAGGCTCCCAGAATTCGCTAAGTTCACTGGCCAAGACAGTACAAGCACGATAGAACATGTCAGTCAGTATCTTACACAATTGGGCGAAGCGTCAGTTGAGGATGCCCATCGAGTTCATTTCTTCTCTCTGTCCTTATTAGGGTCAGCCTTCACTTGGTTTTCATCATTGCCAGTCAATTCCATCGCCAATTGGGCTGACCTGGAGAAGAAGTTTCTTACATATTTTTACACTAGGACAGGAGAAAAGGAGATTACCAATCTGACAACTATAAGACAAAAGACTAATGAATCGGGCACTAAATTTCTTCAGAGGTTTTGAGAAACCAGGAACTTGTGCTTCTCCTTAAACTTGGCCAACGATCAACTAGCTGCTTGAGCTGTTCAAGGAATGCTGTCGATGTGGAAAGAAAAGCTGCTGGGATAAGAATTTGACAACTTGGGTCAATTGGCTCAACGAGTAGTAGCGCTCAATAGCCAATTCCAGAGTATGTGTAGAGATACCCAATTTCAGAAGAGTACCATAGCAGCCGAAGCTTATGATCCATACTCAGTCAATGACGACTATAAAGATGAAGAAGAAGAGGTTGCTGCGGCTAAATAGAATTGGGGCAAGAAGACAGTGATGGTGCCCAATCTTTGGGGAAGAGGAGTCGAGCAAAGCTATGACTTTGATGTCACCAAATCAGATAAGCTCTTCGATTTCTTGCTAGAGAAAGGGCAGATCAAGTTGCCTAATGGTCATGTCATGTCGCCCCCTGATCAGTTGAAGAATAAGAAGTTCTGCAAGTTCCATAATGCTACTTCTCATTCCACTAATGAATGCAGAATCTTCTGGCAGCATATACAGAGAGCTATTCAGCAGGGGAGGCTCAAATTTGATACACCTCGGAAAATAAAAGTTGATGATAATCCTTTCCTAGGAGATCAAAACATGGTTGATGCTGAGCTATTCAAAGGAAAAACAAAGGTCCTAACATCAACCAAATCAAAAGAAGCTAGAACAGTCAATCCCAAGATGCAAATGTCGGCTGATGAGTACAGAGAGATTAGAAGACGTCGTGCCGAACAAAAGAGCCGATACGAGCAGGAGAAGACATCAAAAGTAGGGACGACAAAGCCGCAGGTCACATCTCGGATTCTATTGAATAAATGGCAGCGACAGAAGGAAAAGGATTATTAGCGTTGGTTGAAAGATCATGCATACAAGCATCAACTGAAACAAGAGAGGTATGAAAGGGAACAAGCCAAATTACATTGAAATTGTCCTTTCTTCAGACATTGCTGGAATGAAGGTTTGAAGTTGCCTACCAGACATGACTATCCAGAATGCAGCAATCAATATCAGGAGTATAGGTCGTCTCAAACCAACTGTCGGTCTATCCATGCTCATGATGCATATCATCATAATAACATGGATTGGCGCTTAAAAAATAAAAGTGTTCATGATTGGTTTGGAAAAAGAGTCATTGATCAGGACTGGGCTGATCATGAAGAGGATGGCACTGAAAAAAGATATATGTTGCAGGAAGGCCAGTGGTGCCCAAGAGGTTTAACAAGAAGCCAGAAGAGAAGGGTGCAACGCCTAAAGAATAAAGAGATGGAACAGGCTTGGGCATCCAGAAAAACTCAAGTGTGGTGTACCAAGCAAATAGCCGATAGAAAGCAACCATTGGCTAATATCCAAATGGCTTTTCTGTTGCTATCAGAATTCAGAGCTTTGGTAGATCAAGAAGTTTATTTGGATTTCGATGAATTAGAATATGAGGAAATAGTTGCCAAGTTGATGGTTGTACAACAAGAAATATTTAACAAACCAGTCAAACATCGACACTTAAAAGCGTTATATATGAAAGGTCTTGTTGATGGGAAGCCAATGAACAAGATGTTGGAAGACGGAGGTGCTTCTGTCAATCTTATGCCTTACACTACTTTTCGTAAACTTGGCAAAGGACCAGAAGATCTGATGGAGACTGACATGATGCTTAAGGACTTTGGGGGCAATACGTCTAAGACCTGGGGGGCAATAAACATCGAGCTAACAGTTGGAAGCAAGACCTTGCCCACTACATTCTTCATCATTGATGGGAAAGGGTCTTACAGTTTGCTCCTCGGTCATGACTGGATTCATGCGAATTGCTGCATACCATCAACCATGCATCAGTGTTTGATTCAATGGCATGGAAATGATGTTGAACTGGTTCACGCTGATGAGTCCGTAAGCATCGCAATAGCCAATCCAGTCTTTTGGAAACTAGGAGATTTTGAATGTTTTTCTGGCAAGTCATGGGAAGGAGGCTTCATTAAGATCAGCAATGAAAGCCAACAACCGATGCAAGTGATCGACTCTAAGAGTTTGTTTTAGTAGAAAAAATCATGGCTTCACATCGGCCATTGGATTAAAGGAAAAATAAGCGTTGAGTCTTGGAGATGGGTTTAGGCCGACGTATGTGAATGCTGAGTCAAAGTGTAAGTGTGATTCAAAGTTAATGGATTTCTTAAAGATGTTCTGTTTCGCTTAATAGGACGCTTGACCTGAGTTGATTAATCATTTGACCTTTGATATGAAAAGTTCTGTGAAGGTGTTATCCCAACATTTGATCAACACTTGATAGCCGATTCGTTCTCGACTCTAATAGCCGGTAGTAGAAAGGTATCGCCTCTAGTTCAAAAGAGGAAAATCTTCAAAGACAATAAAAGTCAATACGATATGTATCACCTATAGAGCAAAAACAAAAGATAAAAACAGTCATACACAAGAGCATTGTACCAAGGTACATTCATGGAAAGAACATGAGTCTTTGTTCATCGGATGACCCTAGATACAATCTAACCAAAGACCTTGTTCACCACATCCTGGGCGGATGTGATGTCTACTATGGCCTCCGCTGCCATGACAAACTCTTCGAGCAGGTCCTCATGCTGCTCAGGACCATCGCCTATTGGGAAACTAGTCTCCATGGTGTGGAGCTTGTGCCCAGTCTAGACTTGTGCCACGGTTAGCGTCACCGCCGCACCATGACAAACATTGTGGAGGGCGATCTCCCAAACATGGACCAGGACGTCTTGGAGACGAGCATCGATAGGGGAACCCTTGGCATTAACAGCGTCTACGGCCGCATTCGTCACCAGTTGGAGAGATTCCAACTGCGCTATCAGGGCTGACAATCACACAAACAAGAATACTATCAAGATGAAGATAATGGAAGTCGGAGTAAAAGCCTCCATGGAGTTCGTCTTACCCGCCATCGTGGCATCGGATTCGGCCAGCCGCTCTTAGATGGTGCTGGCCTCCTCCTCGGCTGCATGAAGAGTGGATTGAGAAACCCCAAGGCGGATCTCGAGCTGACCATTCTCTCGAGTCACCTCGGAGTAGCGGTTTTGAGCCACCCTCCACTCCCGAAGGAAGCGCTGGACGTTGTCGCCGTTGTACGAGTTGGAGGAGTCTGACGACGAAGCCAGACCAGAAGATACAACATTAGAGGGCTCGATGGCCTTGGGAAGAGGACGAAGGTTGTCGTTCACGATGAACCTAGAAACAAGGTAGAAGAGTTCATCGCTGTGAATAGAAGATTTGTAGATCATCGCCATGAGCAAAAGCCAGCAATCTCACCTCATACGTCGAAGGCGCTGACTCACTGGCATGTTCTCTTCCGAGATCTCCTCTGCCGCTCGCTTGCCATGGTTATCCTCGCCAGCCATGGATTTGATTGGATCTACAAGAAGGGAAGGGAACTGCTACAGGGTTTTGGAAGGTGGAGAAGTGCAAAGGAACAGTTATGAGTGGAGATGTGTTCGAGGCTGAAACCATCAGCTAGTATTTGAAGCTACAAAGCAAATAGGTGAATGCCTCGGGAAGTGTGGTAGACAACCGCAATTAATAGAAGGCGAATCGCCGCCTCACTAATGCCGAAAAGAATACGACGTTGGGCAACTGAAGGTAGAAAATCGAAGGGTTCTCTTAATAAAGCCGTGTTTTCAGACTCAATTGGATTGAGATTAAAAGTCTAGGATCGGCTCTTTAGCCGAAACGAGAGATACAATGAGCTAGCAGGAAAGTATGGTCATCATCAGTTTTACGCAAGATACATGTGTTAACCTATGGATTACAAGTTCAAAACATGCTGAATGGCTTTCAATATTTCAAGCCAGATAGCATCAGCTTCTGCAATCTTTTGCTCGTATTCTTTGGCTATTCTAGGGGCGTTCTCAAGAGTACTATGGATGGCTCTGCTTCCTTTCACTTTGGACAATAGTTCCTGTTTCTTCTGTTTCATGGCATTGGGTATTTGGGCCAGAGTAGACTTGCGACGATCAATAGCAGCCTTCATGTTTTCTAGTTCCTTATCAAGTTCAGCACGTCTGATTTCCAGCTAGGAAAGCTCTAGATCGGTCCTGGGGGAAGAATTTTTCAGATCATCAATCAGTCGCATCAACTCTTTAGCCTCTTGCCTGTTAGAGTTATCCTTGGCCATCAAAGCTTCACGATTGGACATGTTCCTCTAAATCTTTTTCACCTTCAGGGCTTGATCTTCAAAAGCAAACAAATATGACAAGATTCTAGAGAGGGCTGGAGATGGATCACCCTTTATAGCCAAGAAGACTATCTGCATTGAATCAGTATCTTGGACCAAATCGGCTACGTTCTTCTCAAGCATTGGCAATATGTGTTTTAGCTGATTTCTGGTCTCTTTCGACAGGGCTTCGCTAGATGTAGCTGACGATCTGATTTCATCCTCATCAAAATATTCCTCAAGATTGAGAGAATAGCTCCGAGCTAGAAGACTGAGTGCCTATGTACAAGGGAAAACGCGATTAGGAGGTTTGAATCGGTTTATCAAAAAGCGAATGGCAAAGAAGATATAGTACCTTCTCTATAATAGCCTCTATTAGAAGAGGGGGAATAACTGATGACGCATCGACGACATCTGGTTGAATCGGCTCCGAGCTTCCAGCATTGATGTCTGCAATAACAAGGAAGGATTTTTAATTCATGTTTGTTGCAAAGGAACGAATGGAGCAAGTAACTCCCTCACTATCGTTGTTTGCCGGGTTGGGGAATCAACAGCCTGAGTATGGATGGCAACAAGACCATCTTCAGCGCCGACAGGGTTGCTAAGCTAACTGTCAGGTGTTCCCTCGAGAAATATCTAGCACAAGTAAAAAGTCAGGTGAAGGGTAAAAGACTGAGTAAATAAAAAAGTTAAAGAAAATACTTCGACAAGCATCAAGGAAAAATTCACATTTTCTGCCGTTGTGGAAGCATCGGTTACTTCCACCAAAATGGGCTCCTGTTGAGGATCGGCCGACAAAGGTTTGGTTGGTGTTGAATCAAGCGCCTGAGATAGTAGTCCCGCACCCAAAGCATACTGGGATGTAATGCCCAATAACTGTGAGAAAATGGGATCAGAAAGTTGAACATCAGTTTGAAGAAAGTATGAATCGTTCACCTGAGCAGCTGATGGCCTTGTCCTACAAAGTCTTTTTCTAGTTGTAGCCTTCTGAGTTACCCCTGGAACCACCTTGCACTTTGGGGATTGACGTGTCATGATCATGGGAGCGGCAGGGGTTCTCATCAACTTCTTCAAAGAAGGTGCGGTTGATCCCATCCTTGAAACTAGGCATGATGGTTGGTAATCTATAGGGTGCCCTCTCCTATCTAGGCATGGAGGATCGAATTCAATGTCCTAAAAAGAACGGTTAGAACGGTTGGAAAGAGAATTCGCCAAGTAATGTCTCAGAAAAGGGAATGAAAGATTACCTCACTGTCAGAAGCAAATTCCTCGTCTAGAGCTATAAACAAAGGGTGGACTGGCCCATAGAAGAGATGGGGACGCCATTCTTGCCACCAGGAGTCAAAGAGGTTGGATGAGAAACTGGCTCTGACCCAGTCATGCAAGGAAAAAGAAGGAAGGTCTGATCCCAATTGAAAGGCTCTGGAAGCTTCCAGCACATCACTAATATCTTCTCTCGGCTTCAGGATGTTCTTGAAGAACAGGCGAGGGGGAAGTTGACTGAGGCCAAACTGATAGGTCACAAAAGAAGGGTTGTAAAACTCATAGGTTGGAGGATTGCCTAGGATGGAGGAACCTTTAACCATTTTGCCACGACCGTGACGAAATTTGGCTAGGAGAACATAGGGCTTAATAAAGGAATTGAAGATCGTAGCCGCTGTCTCATCCGAATAGCCGGATTCAAATCGGAATTTGAATGGAAAAGTCAGTTCATCATCCTCATTATAAGGTAGCCAAGTTAGGACGGCTACATCAAACCCTCTATAAAGCTTTTTGAAGAGGTGGCCAACATCGAAGTCAATTATTATGGCCAATGTAGCCTCGCCATAACTCGTACACTGTCGGGTTCTTCCTTCTTCGCCTCTATATTCCTCATCAAAATTAGAGGAAGGAAAGCTCAGGTCTCTGAGATCAGGCCTTACAATCTTGTGCATGTATAAATTGAGCCACAATTGTATCAGCCACCAAGGGCCGCTGATAGTCTGTATTGGTTCATTCTTCAGTAATTGGGCAGCCACTTGGTACATCAGATGATAAGCAGCTCCTAGTAGATATTTTCCAAGAGGGATATCCTTGCCTAATGCTAGGTGCTCTGCCATGAGTTTGTGATTACAAGTCGGACCACAAGACGACCCACAAAAGATGAATCTCTCCAACCGCATATTCAGAAAAGCCACATATTCTCGTTCGCTGACAGATGATTCATCTTTGACGTGATTCAGAATGTAACTTGCCCATCCGGTGCAGTCTGCTATCTTAGCCAATCTTTTGGAGCTGGCACTCAAGTACTCATAGGGTTGCACTGATCTGGTAATTCTAAGGCCGGTCAACATATATACATCGGCCAGAGTGATAGTCATTGGGCCATGGCCAAAAATAAAAGCATTCAGAGCATTAGACTAGAAATAAGAAGCAGAGATCAAGAGTGAATCATCCCTCTCCATTTCAGACAACGAAAGTGTCAGGCATTGGTTCCGATCATAAAGCTCCCAGTCTTTGCCCTTTTTCGCGGATACCCTACGAAACCAATCTCTCCATCCCTTAGGCGCTTTAGGCCAGTTTCTGAAGGGAGTTTTGTTCTAGGAAGATGAATCCACTACAGACTGTTTAAAGGGGATCTGGTTGGTTTCTTGGTAGATAAAATTGGATGGATTAGGATCACCCATAGGCCTGAGAAAATAAACATTAGGAATGACAGCTAATGGAATCAAGATCTCGTTCCTCATTTCCTAGAAATCGGATAAAATAAATTCAAGAAGAAAAGAAACACGGGGTGATGGACAACACTTGGAGAGTGGAAACTTGGAAACATACCTCAGGAATGTGGTCGTTGGTCGCCATCACGGCCGAAGTAGGTTCAGATCTGACGAAGATAGCTTGAATGACGGTTCGATGGAACGACAGATTTGCTAGGGTTTGAGGCCTTGGTGATGGCGGCGTCGGCTGTTCGAGTTGTCTCAAGAAAAGAGGAGAAAGCAAAAAGGCTAAGTGCGTCGAAAGAGATACTATTGAGATGTTATATGAGACTCAGGCCAGGAAGTCAGGAGTTATGCGTATATCTCGAGATAAAGCGGTTACGGCGTGGTAAACCAATAAGCTAGAATTTTAGAATAAAACCATTTTATCCCAAAATTGGGGGGCATGTGTTTACACCAAAATTTGGGAGAAAGAACACGGGAACTCATAGGCTTCCAAGATTATGCCAATCTAGGAGGATTGATGTCAGCCAATTCAGATATGACTCTAGAATCGGATCTCATGGGATGACGTCAGCGGATAATGATGATGAACTATGGTTGGCACCAGGAAACTACAAACCAATTCTTCTTATGCAACCCAATGAGCTTTAACCAATCTATTCTCATGAATATGCAGGAATCGGTTATTTAGTCGATCTCCTTTTATATCGGCTCTCATAGCCGCACATTCGGGACTATCTAGCAACACCAGCAAGTTTCACCCTTAATTACTGATGAACTTTCTCTCCTTGTCAATTACAGGGTCAAATTGACTGGCACGTCTCGGGAGGAGTGTGTAGGATCGACCACCCATGTGCTGAAGCTAGGTGAATCTACAGCTCCATAGAGCAGACCCTTCTGGCTTGCTGCGTGTGTCCTCGGCATGGGGCAAAAATTCTATGTCGACAGCATTAAAATACATCCGAGTCCTTGTCAGGAGGCATCGCAGTATACTAGAAAACTTCTATGAATGTTTGGTAAAGTGAGTATTGGGGCTGTTGTTAACCTTGTCTTTAATTCTTGGATGCTCTTTTCATATGCTTCTGTCCACTTGAACTCCTTTCCTTTCTGAGTCAAGGATGTCATTGGCCTAGTGATTTTGTAAAATCCTTCGATAAATCTTCTATAGTATCCAACTAGTCCAAGGAAACTGCGAAATTTCTGTCACATTTGAAGGTTGTTTTTATTCCGATACTGCTTTGACCTTTTCTAGGTCCACTTTTACTCCATCTGCTGTGATAATATGTCCCAGAAAAGTGACTTCTTGTAGCCAAAATTCGCACTTGTTGAAATTTGCGTATAGCTCATGTGCTCTGAACTTGTTCAATATCACTCTTAAATATTGTTCATGCTCTTCGGCACTCTTAGAATAAATAAGAATATCATCAATAAACACCACAACGAATTTATCTAGTTCCTCCATGAAAACTTTGTTCATCAAGTTCATGAAATATGTGGGTGCATTTGTTAATCCAAATGGCATCACTGTAAACTCATATTGTCCATACCGTGTCACGAACGCAGTCTTTGGTGTGTCACAGAGTTGGATTTTCAACTGGTAGTAGCCCAATCTCAAATCTATCTTTGAGTAGTACTTTGCTCCTTTTAGTTGGTCAAACAAATCATCTATTCTTGGTAGTGGGTATTTGTTCTTGATAGTGACTTCATTTACTGACCGATAATCAATACACATGCGTAAACTTCCATCCTTCTTTTTCACAAACAACACTGGTGATCCCCATGGTGATGAACTCGGTCTAATGTATCCTTTTTCTTGTAATTCCTAGAATTGTTTATTTAATTCTTCCAACTCATTGGCTGACATTCAATATGGTCTCTTTGTTATTGAAGAGGTTCTAGGTATCAAGTCAATGATAAATTCCAAATCTCTGTCTGGTGGCATTCCGGGTAACTCTTCAGGAAATACATCGGGGTATTCACATACTACTGGTACTTTTTCAACATTTTTGGCTTCTATGCTACAAACCATTGGCTGAGTTTTTGGGGCTTGGTGGTGACATTCCACTTTTATTCCATTATGATTTATTAGTGTCACTGTCTTATCTCTGCAGGATATGTTACCATGGTGTTTTCCTAACCATTCCATTCCTAGTATCACATCTAGTCCTTTTGTCTTTAATACTACTATGTCTGCTTGGAACTCGATTCCGTCGATCATTATTCTTACTCGACGACATTTTAGAGAACATTTGAGGACAACTCTAGGGTACGTATCAAAAGAGGGGTGGGGAGTAACACCGTTCTCAAACCATTTTTAAGCACAAAACAAGCAAAAACAAACGAATGCGAGGCTCTAGAATCAAACAACACGCTTGCAGAAGTAGAGTTTACCAGGAACTCACCGTTCACGACATAAGGGGCTGCCTACACTTCTTCTGCATTCATGTGGTTGACTCAGCCTAGACTAAAGGTCTGAGGGTTCCTTTTCTGCTGTCCAGAATTCTGAGGTCCCGTGCGTCGAATTCCTAAGGCGGTTGTCCTATTGCTAGCTGTGGATGATGCGGGGGCAGAGGCTATCGATTGGTTTGCATATGGGCATTGGGCGATTCTATGTCCGGGTTGTCTGCATCTGAAACATGTCTGCTTTGAGGCTACATTATTGTTGCTCTTAGGCTTGTTATTATTGTTGTAGCTTCGATAGGCCGATGTGGTTTGCTGAGAGTTGGTTCTAGGTGATCTATATTGCATGGTTGACTGATACTTCATAGGTGCAGTGTTGTTGGTCCTGACCCTTTGCGTCCTTTCCTGCTGACGGGCACGTTGCAGGTTGAACTTATGCTTCCTTTCACCATCCATCTTTGAGTGTTCTTCTTCCAATAGAATAGTGCGGTTCATCAAGGTGTTGAAATTTGGATAGATGTGCGTAATCATTTGTGTCCTAAGTACTGAGTTAAGTTCTCTTCTAAAACATCTCTGTTTCTTCTTATCTGTATTAACATCTTCGGTCACGTAGCGAGATAGCTTCATAAATTTCCGGATGTATTGATTCACTGTCATTGCACCTTGCCTTATGTGGCAAAATTCTTCGGCTTTCATTTCCATTATTCCTTGGGGAATGTGGTAGTTGCGGAATTCTTCTATAAATGCTTCCCAAGTAATGGCTTTTGGGTCGTCGACAGCATCTTGATAATTTTCCCACCATTCTCCTGCAGCTCCAACAAGCTGGTGGGTGGCTAAGGTAACCTTTTCTTCATCGCTTGCTCGTACGACGTTCAGCTTTTTGGTGATGGTACGCAGTCAATCATCTGCTGCTAGTGGGTCATCTTCCGAACTATCAAAAGTGGGTGGATGAAGTCTCATGAATGCGGCCATTTTTCCTTGTCCATTTCCATTCTCTGGCCTCCTAGCTAAAGCTTCCATAAGACGTGTCTGTCGATCCATAATTTTTGCCAAGGTGGGTGGAGGTGTTGGAAGTTCTTCACCTTGTCCTTGATTATCTTCAATAGGATTTTGGTTAACTTCCTTTTCTATTTCTTCATTTGCTGGAATATTGTTACCCTGTGGTTGCTCATGCCCATAACCTTGATTTTGTTGCCCGCGATTTCCACGATTCTGCCTGCCTCTAGGTGGTGAAATATGTTCCTCTTCATTATGGACCCGCCTTTTAGCTGCCCTTTCATGGCGTTGCTGAATTCAGGCGGATCTTCTTTCCATCTGTTGCTAAGGTACATCAAAGATTAGAAGATATCCCACACGGCATTTAAGCAGAGGGAAGGCAAACAAACAAGCATGCATGAAAACACACATTACATTACATCGCACGAACAATCACACATATATGATACATGGTTGCATCATACATATCAACTGCTAGACTTCTTACTACGCGATAACTCAAACATTGAGAACTAGCAATGACACTAGTGATTCTACTACTAAGGATACACTTCTTGCTAGAACTAAATGCTACAGTTGGGATTATTTATTTTATATGAACTACATCTCATGAAGGTTCTGACACACGGCTTTGCCATTTAGCTGATCATCTCGCAGCACATGGAGTTCACATGCATATCCATCAGCATCCTGCCCTGATAGTGACTCGTGATGGTCCAGCGGTGTTTGCATCCCCAGCAGTGTTGAAGTTGTCAGCCACAGATTCTTCAGTGTCATTGCTTTCATCATGGTCAGAATGTGACTCCTTCGGCATGTATCCATTAAAGTCATAGTGTGGGCGGTGTGGGTCATATCCCGTACCTACTGGTGCTTTACTTTTGGGATCCACTTCATTATCTGGTGGTAGGGCAAAAGTCCTTTTTCCTTTACTTATCTTCCTTGAACGTTTCCCATGGTGGGCGTGTTCAAGGGCCTTCATTAACTCTTGCCTGTAGTATTCCTTCTTTTCTCTCATAGTCGCTAGCTGGGACTTGGTTATGAGTAATTCCATCCTTAAAGCTCGCAATTCAGCTTTAGCATCCTTGGCTTTTGTGGAACACCCTAAAAATGACATTCTTTTAAAAATAGCTAAATTGATTTATTTATGCAAATAGGTGTGCATTAAAATATAGGAAAATAGTGAATTTTGTGGAATTAAAATTTAATATAAGGTTAGAAATTTCTTGATGCATACATGCTGCTGCATATCTAATTTTGTGATGATTGATTTTGATTCAAAGTTTAAATGAATTCAAAACCTATTTGAAAACGCTTTTGGAAATCTATTTGGAAAAAGAAAAAAAATGCAAAATCCATTTTTCTCTCCCTTCTTGATTTTCGGCCCGTGGCCCAGCTCCTTCGGCCCGCTGGCTTTCTCCTCCGCGCCAGCCGCCAGCCCAGCCGCGCGCCTCGCTCGGCCCAGCAAGCCGCGCCAGCCCCGCTCGCCTCCCCCTTGCGCGCTGTGCGGCCCAGCACCACTACCGGCCCAGGCCGAACGGCCTGGCAGCAACCGCCGCCGAGCCTTCCTCGCGCCCGCAGCCGCTGACCGCCCGGCCCCGCCCGTTAGCGCTTCCCCCACCTCCGTCCCGAGCCCGAGCCGCGCGGAACCACCTCTGCAGCAACCGCCGCCGCTCCTGGCGTCGTGGGAGCATCACCCCCGCTCCTCGGCCTCGATAAAAAGGAGCCGAGCCCCCCCCCCCCCCCCGCGCGCCCCCTGCTGCTCCCCGCTCCTTTTTCTTCGCACTCGCCGTGCACGGAAGCCGTTGCTGCCGAGCCAAAGGTGGCCGGGAATCCGCCGTCCACACCTTCGCATGGACCGCCGCCGCCGAGCCTCCCCTTCCTCATTTTTCCCCGCGGTGAGAATCCCCTGGCCTCCCTCTACCTTTCGGTACCGCTAGTTTCATTTTTCTTGGCTTCTAGATGCCCTGGCCGCAAGCTCCGCAAGCTTTGGCCGCCGGCCATGGCAGCCACCGCGCTACCCGCGTCTTCCGGCCGCCGTATCGGCATGGCCGAGACCCCCTACTTCCCCCGCCTACCCCGGTGCTCTCGGTTTCTCATTTGGTGAACCCTAGCCCCCTAACCGCGCGCGCCTGAGACCTCCGCGCCGCCGGCCATGGTGCTTTGCCACCGGCGTTACTGTGCCGGCTGGGTCTCTCTCTCTTCTCTCCCCCGGTTCGATTCCAGCCGTCCGTTTTCCGATCAGCGGTCGAGATTAGAAGATACCTCTTCGGAGGTCAAATAGCTAAAGAGACCCTCGGTTTTCATCTAATTGAACCCGCAGTCCAAGGCGTAGTTCCCCGAATGCGCATTCTCGTTTGGAAGACGTAAACTTCACGGCTTAAGTCAAAAATACGTTTTCAGTATTTACAGAAATGCCATTTGAACTGTTTCGCTTATAAAATTGTCGTTTTAGCTCCGAATTGATCCATTCAAATCGCGTTAGCTTTGTAATTCCATAACCTACATGTTAGAACCACTGTTGTTCAAGTTTGGAACTTTTTAAATACATGGTTAGATTTAATTAAATATATTGCTATAAGAAAACCCGTTTAAATCATAACTTTCGCATTTTAGCTCTGTTTTTCGTGAATTTCGCGTTGACGTGATCGTAGCGAGACGTAGATTATTTTCACAAACATTTTATCTTGTTTTCTATACTATTGGTGCACTGTTCTAATGATAGCAATGTTGCTTTGCATGAATGCTTTTGGAATGTTGTATGTTGCGGTGTTGGTCGCGTTCAGACGGTGAGGAGAACGTTGGAGATCAGGAATTCTTCGACGACCAGCAGGACCAGCAAGAGTTTGTGAACCAAGGCAAGTATAGCATGGGCCTTCCTTGATATCCTATTTCACTTTAATCAATTACTCATTTTCATGTGTCTAATTTTGATACCCGTAAGGACATCCTAGTGATTGTTTATCCTGTTCCTTGTCTCCTATGGGTTAAATGCATATGGGTAGATTGCTAGTGCTCTAACTGAACTTGATCTACATGATGATGAATGACTCTATGGAACTAAGAGTTTAACATGGTATATAACAACTGTTCCATAGATCGAAGGTGCAAATGACCTTTGATCATGTTGCTCCCAGCCCTCCATAAGGACTTATCTGTCGACAAAAGCTGGGACTGACAGTGCAACCGGGAGAGTCATATGGCTCTGACTTTAGCTCAGTAATAGGATCTTTTCTAGCTAGTTAGAGGTTACCTTTTGGCGCAAATGGGGCTTGCCACGTTGGGTATAGGGCTGCCTCTGTTCCTATGAGTATAGCCGCGATGGATATGTGCCATAGGAAAGGGGGGTTCCTACATCTGCCTGCCAAAGAAACCTAGTGGCCCTAACTTGTTAGAGAAACCTATGAAATGGCTTCATAGTGTACCCTGCCCGCTCACCTTGGCAGTGACATGGGAGTAATTAACCCGGGCATATGGGTATCACGACTCGCGGTGAATGTGCACCACCTCTGCAGAGGGTAATAAACTGTTATAACAGCTGTGCTCATGGTCACGAGCGGCCCAGAAAACTCATAGAATAACTGGATACTTGTTGATGATCATTTAAGATGTTCTATGATGTTATATGAGACACTTGACCTTGATATCTGTTCATATGGGGTTAAATGGAAGCTTAAGCATAACTTGATAATACCTGAGAATAAAAGCTTGACTTACTAAAAATGCTAACTGCAGTAAACCAGTGTCAACCTTTTGAGCTTCATAACCCCATGTTAGCTTGTTAAGTACGGGATGTACTTACACTTGTTTATTTTCTTTATTTGGATAAAAATCCTGGATGGGTAACAGATGACAACAGGTACGTGGATTTCTCGGAGGATTTTTAGGCTTGTGGTCAACCAGTTGACCTTCCCTATGATGAAGCCCACGAGAGTTTATTATCTTTTATTTTTCCGCTGTGTGATGTAAGACTAAGTTGTATTATGGATGTGATGTAAGAGACACCGTGATGATACTTTATATGATTTGTCGACTTGTGTGTGTGACTGTTTCCTGGGCACACATGAGTATTGTTCATTCAATTTTATCGTTAAAATTGGGTGTGACAAATTGGTATCAGAGCCGTATTGACTGTAGGACGCAAGCCTAGTTAGAAAACGGTCGATTTAGCATCTTTGCTCCTCTGGTTTCTTGCTTACTGTCTTATTCTTGTTATTTTATTAAAACATTTATGCTTTTCATACATTAATCTATTATTTAAAATTGTTGATTCTAATTCTATCTCACTTTAAATCTATAGATGTCTCATAATCCAAAGACTGCTCGCCCAAGCACCGCCGGCTGTCGTACCATGTTCACCCCGCGTGCCCCATAGGCGGAGAGGGAGATTGTGATCATCTCCGACGACGAGGAGATGGCTACACCGACGCCTACACCTGCTCCTACACCAGTCGCCGTGCTAGTCTATCCTGTTGTAGCTACACCTGAGGAGTCGACGGCTACTTCCCCTACACCTGCACCATCCCCAGCTGTTCCCATGGTGGAGGAGGAGATTGGCTGGAAGTGCAAGTACTACTTCAAGCCAGCCCTAGAGACAGCCTACTACCACACCCTCCTCACTCACGTGCTGGACGACTACTACCCCGACTTGCACGCCTCCATCAGCTACCACTGCGCCGAGTACTAGCATCCATTGGAGGCTACCTTCTGGAAGGTAGAGCTGGTGGTCACCGCTTGGAACGATATCAAGAATGGACATGAGGTGGAGACTGTCCACTGTGCCCCTGCCAGGAGGGCCCATGCTTTGGATGGCATGGAGGATGCAGCACAGAATGCCTACATCCACTACCATGGTCGTCGCTTTGTGGCCATGAGGGAGGATTGCTTCAGGTTCCTTCCTCGAAATGATCATGATGGTGTTTGGCAGGTTTTGGCTCCACCAGAGAGTGACCCAACTTTGGAAGCAATGGTGCAGCATATCCACGCTCTGCAGGGGGTGGATGAGGAAATCAAAGAAGAACTGCGTGCATCTCAGAGGGCTCAGAGACGCCTCCAGAAGCAAGTGGATGAACTTCGAGCACAACTTGGGCAGCCTTCCATCTACAAGAAAAAGCGCCAGTCCTTCACCATGATTGACACCGCTCCATAGGTGTTAGGTGCCTTGATCTAGATTACCACGTCGTTAGTTCGTGTTTCTTATTTAGTCTTGTTGGTCTTGTGAACTTGGTTGATTAGATGTTTAATTTGTGAACTTGGTTGATTTGGTATTTTGCTTGATTGCTGGAAGTTTGTGGGCATGTCCACAACTTCCTTAGATTGGAACTTTAAGTTTAGAATGAAATCTTAATACAGATGTTTCGCTTTATCTTATCTCTGCTGTGCTGATTTCTGGAGCAGCCTGTGTTCTTAATCTGATATCTCGAAATCTGGGCTATCAAAAATTTTGAAATTTTTGTGGAGATAACTAGACCTCTGTATCTTTCAAATGTCTCTGGAATCACATCATTAGCTGTTCAGGATTGTGAGATCTAGCTGACACAAGTTGAAGTTCCTGCACTGTCTGGAACCCAGAACAGTTTCGGTTTAGCTCTACTTTTGACTATGTGTGTGTCAGAATCTGTAAAAGTGATCTAAATGAAAGTTGTAGCTGATTTCCTAAGCTTTCTAATAAATCTTGGTGCACCTCTGTTGCATCTCTGAAACTCGAAATATAACAGTTTTACTGAACTGCTAAATTTAAATCTTGTCCAGAAATTTCTCAGCATTGTGTCTTATCTTTTGTAAGCTCTCTATAATTGGAAAAATCTCTAAATTTTGCACATTTGTTGGAAAACAGATGGCCGCAAGAGGAGGAAGACGTAGAGGCCATGGTCGTGGGCATGATGCTCTCATAAATCCACCACCACCGCCACCTGTGACCATGGAACAGATATTGGGAATGCAAGCGTAGTTGATGCAGGCTATGATGCAGCGCTTGGACAATGAACCTGCAAGAGGACCACCGCCTGTTCAGGTTAGAGATAAGCATGGAGAGTTTATGAAAGGTCGTCCACCGGTGTTCACCCATGCCTCAGACCCTATGGAGGCAGATGATTGGTTGCGTGCTGTGGAGAAACAACTAAACATAGCACAATGCAATGACCTTGAGAAGGTGTTGTACGCTTCCGGGCAACTCCAAGGAGCTACTCAGGATTGGTGGGAATCATTCTAGTTTGGACGTCCCAACAATGCTCCTGCTATCACTTGGTAGGAATTCAAGGACAATTTCCAGTCATACCATATTCCTGATGGACTAGTGGAACTGAAGCAGGAAGAATTCCGATCCCTCAAGCTAGGATCAATGACTGTGGCGGAGTATCGGGACAAGTTCGCACAACTATCACGCTATGCTCCAAATGATGAAGCGGATGACAAGGATAAGCAACGCTATTTCCTCAAGGGACTCTATGATGGACTACAGCTCCAGCTGATGTCTAATACTTACCCTAACTTCCAGTCTTTGGTGAATCGCGCTATCGTGATTAACGATAAGCGCAAGGAGATGGAAGCTAAGAAGAGAAGGCTCCAAGGGCAAGCTTCTGGAAGCAACACTCGCCCACGTGCTTATCCCCAACAAGGTTTCCAGCAGAGGAATCAAGGACCAACTCACCAGGGAAACCATGGTCAGTATCCTCAGCGGAACCAGTTCCAGCAATGCCCTCAGTACCAACAACAGTTTGGGAATCAGCGTCCCCCGCAACAGACCAACAATCCTGCAACACGCCAAGGAGTGCCCAACAATGCTCCTGTGAAGAGTGGTGCACCCAACAATCCCAATGCCTGCTACAGATGCGGAGAAGTAGGTCACTATGCTCATCAGTGTCCTAAGAAGCAGAACCAACAAGCACCTCAGAACCAGACCAGCAGTCAGAACTTCAACGCTCGACCACCTCACACTGCGAAGGTGAACTATGTGTCTTCTGATGTAGCTCAGGAGACGCCTGAGGTCATGTTGGGTACGTTCAGTGTCAACTCTATCTCTGCTACCGTACTTTTTGATTCTGGTGCTTCGCATTCTTTTATCTCCCAAGCTTTTGTTAGAATGCATAGCATACCTTTGTGTGCCATGAAAAAACCCATACTAGTAAATTCCCCGGGAGGTAGTATGCCCGCTTCTTATTGGAGCCCCTCAACTAGCATTTCCTTAAGGGGGGTAGACTTCAAAGTGAAGCCTATTGTGTTGAGAACAGTGGGAATTGATCTTATTCTGGGAATGGATTGGATGAAACAACACCGGGCAGTGATTTAGTGTCAGGAGAAATCTGTGGTTGTGACATCACTCAATGGAGATAGAATCTGTGTAGAAGTGGTAGTGCAAGCTCAGCCTACAGCCACAGTGAATCAGCTAGATGGTGAAGTCAATGAACAAGATCATGTCGTGGAGGAGTTCCCGGATGTCTTCCCCGATGACTTGCCAGGTATGCCACCTGATCGAGACATTGAATTCATTATCGAATTATTACCTAGAACTGCACCAATAGCTAAACGTCCATATAGAATGGGAGTTAATGAATTAGAAGAGCTTAAGAAATAACTAAAAGAGTTGCAAGAAAAAGGTTTCATACGCCCCAGTTCTTCCCCATGGGGGGCACCTATGATATTTGTGGATAAGAAAGATGGTAGTCAACGGATGTGTGTGGATTACCACTCACTTAATGAGGTTACAATCAAGAATAAATACCTGTTGCCTAGGATTGTTGATTTGTTTGATCAGTTGAGAGGAGCACATGTGTTCTCCAAGATTGATCTCCACTCAGGGTATCATCAGCTTAAGATTCGAAACTCGGACATACCCAAGACAGCATTCACTACACGGTATGGGTTATATGAGTACACCGTTATGTCTTTTGGATTGACCAATGCACCTGCATACTTCATGTATCTGATGAATAAGGTGTTCATGGAGTTTCTGGATAAATTTGTGGTAGTATTCATAGATGACATACTAATATTCTCCAAGACTGAAGAACATTCTAAACACATAAGGTTGGTCTTGCAAAAGCTTAGAGAACATAAGTTGTACGCTAAGCGGAGCAATTGTGAGTTTTGGTTAAGTGAAGTCTCTTTTCTGGGTCATGTAGTCTCCAATGGTGGAATAGCAGTGGATCCAGGCAAAGTGCAAGATGTACTGAATTGGAAACCACCAACAACTGTAAGTGAGATTCGTAGCTTTTTGGGATTAGCTGGATATTACCGAAGGTTCATTGAAGGTTTTTCCAAGCTAGCCAAGCCCATGACAGCTCTGTTGGAAAAGAATGCTAAGTATGTATGGTCGGATAAATGTCAGACAAACTTTGAAGAGCTAAAGAAGAGATTGACTGCAACTCCAGTATTAATCTTGCCCGATTTAAGCAAGAACTTCTCTATATATTGTGATGCACCCCGTTTGGGTCTTGGATGTGTGCTTATGCAAGAAGGAAGAGTGGTTGCATATGCATCTAGACAACTAAGGAAGCATGAGTTGAATTATCCCACTCATGACTTAGAATTAGCAGCTGTGGTTCATGCTTTGAAGATCTGGAGACATTATCTAATTAGACATAAGAGTGATATCTATATTGATCATAAGAGTTTGAAGTATATCTTTACCCAATCAGATCTGAATCTGAGACAACGTCGTTGGTTGGAATTGATCAAAGACTATGATTTGGAAGTGCATTATCACCCGGGAAAGGCAAACGTCATAGCTGATGCACTTAGCAGAAAGAGCTATGCCAATGGACTTCAGATAACATCTATGTCAGTAGAGTTGTGTGCTGAAATGGAGTATCTCAACTTGAGCCTAGTCACTAATGCAATGGAATTGGTGATAGAGCCTACTTTGGAACAAGAGATACGCAAAGGTCAATTGGAGGATGAAAAACTTAAGGAGATAGCAGAGAATGTAGTGCTTGGAAAGGCACCCGGATTCAGAATGGATGAGAATGGTACTCTTTGGTTCAGGAAAAGGATATGTGTACCTAAAGTGAAAGCTATCCGAGATGCAATTCTGCAAGAGGCCCATGAGTCTGCTTGCTCTATACATCCCGAAAGTACCAAGATGTACTTGGATCTCAAGGAGAAGTATTGGTGGTATGGTTTGAAGAGAGATATGGCAGAATATGTGGCTTTGTGTGACACTTGTCAAAGAGTGAAAGCTGAGCATCAAAGACCTATAGGGTTACTACAACCAATGAAAATTCCTGAATGGAAATGGGAAGAAGTTGGTATGGATTTTATTGTAGGACTGCCTCGCACTCAAAGAGGCTATGATTCAATATGGGTAATAGTGGATCGACTCACAAAGGTTGCCCACTTTTTACCGATCAAGACTACCTATACTGGTGCAAGACTAGCAGAGTTGTACATGGAAAGAATAGTGTGCTTACATGGTGTTTCCAAGAAAATTGTGTCGGATAGAGGCACTCAGTTTACATCACAATTCTAGCATAAAGTACATAGATCTTTGGGGACAAAGTTGAATTTCAGTTCCGCTTACCACCCGCAAACTGATGGATAGACTGAAAGGATCAACTAGATTTTGGAAGATATGTTGAGAGCTTGTGCACTTCAGTATGGTGATAGTTGAGATAAGAGTCTGCCTTACGTAGAGTTCTCATACAACAACAGTTATCAGAAGAGTCTCAAGATGGCACCTTTCGAGGCGTTGTATGGGCGTAAGTGTAGAACGCCTTTATTCTAGAATCAGACTAGAGAAACTCAAGTGTTTGGACCCGATGTCCTTAGAGACGTGGAAGAACAAGTGAGAATGATTAGAGACAATTTGAGAATAGCTCAGTCCCAATAGAAGAGTTACGCTGATACTCGTAGAAGAGAGCTGACCTTCGAGATTGGTGATTATGTGTATTTGAAGGTGTCACCAATGAGAAGTGTGAGAAGATTTAATATGAAGGGAAAGTTAGCACCAAGATATATAGGACCTTTTAAGATCCTAGAGAGACGTGGAGAAGTAGCTTATCAGTTGGAACTGCCTGAGAGTTTGGCAGGTGTGCACGACGTGTTCCATGTTTCCCAATTGAAAAAGTGTTTGAGGGTACCAGAAGAGCAGATTCCTTTGGAAGAACTTGCTGTCAAGGAAGATCTTACTTATGAAGAGTATCCGATAAAGATCTTAGAAACTGCCAAAAGAATTACCAGAAGCCGAACTGTAAAGATGTGCAAGGTGCAGTGGAATCGATATACGGAGGATGAGGCTACTTGGGAAAGAGAAGAGGATCTGAGAAAGACTTATCCCCAACTGTTTGAGTAAGCAACCACCCGAATCTCGAGGACGAGATTCATCTTAAGGGGGGTAGAATTGTAACACCCCAAAAATTACATTCTTTTAAAAATAGCTAAATTGATTTATTTATGCAAATAGGTGTGCATTAAAATATAGGAAAATAGTGAATTTTGTGGAATTAAAATTTAATATAAGGTTAGAAATTTCTTGATGCATACATGTTGCTGCATATCTAATTTTGTGATGATTGATTTTGATTCAAAGTTTAAATGAATTCAAAACCTGTTTGAAAACACTTTTGGAAATCTATTTGGAAAAAGAAAAAAAATGCAAAATCCCTTTTTCCCTCCCTTCTTGATTTTCGGCCCGTGGCCCAGCTCCTTCGGCCCGCTGGCTTTCTCCTCCGCACCAGCCGCCAGCCCAGTCATGCGCCTCGCTCAGCCCAGCAAGCCGCGCCAGCCCCGCTCGCCTCCCCCTTGCGCGCTGCGCGGCCCAGCACCGCTGCCGGCCCAGGCCGAACGGCCTGGCAGCAACCACCGTCGAGCCTTCCTCGCGCCCGTAGCCGCTGACCGGTCGGCCCCGCCCGTCAGTGCTTCTCCCACATCCATCCCGTGCTCGAGCCGTGCGGAACCACCTCTACAGCAACCGCCGCCGCTCCTGGCGTCATGGGAGCGTCGCCCCCGCTCCTCGGCCTCGATAAAAAGGAGCCGAGCCCCCCCCGCGCGCCCCCTGCTGCTCCCCGCTCCTTTTTCTTCGCACTCGCCGTGCACGGAAGCCATTGCTGCCAAGCCGAAGGTGGCCGGGAATCCGCCGTCCACACCTTCGCACGGACCGCTGCCGCCGAGCCTCCCCTTCCTCGTTTTTCCCCACAGTGAGAATCCCCTGGCCTCCCTCTACCTTCTGGTACCGCTAGTTTCATTTTTCTTGGCTTCTAGATGCCCTGGCCGCAAGGTCCGCAAGCTTTGGCCGCCAGCCATGGCGGACACCGCGCTACCCGCGTCTTCCGGGTGCCGTATCGGCATGGCCGAGACCCCCTACTTCCCCCGCCTACCCCGATGCTCTCGGTTTCTCATTTGGTGAACCCTAGCCCACTAACCGCGCGTGCCTGAGACCTCCGCACCACCGGCCATGGTGCTTTGCCGCCGGCGTTACTATGTCGGCCGGGTCTCTCTCTCTTCTCTCCCCCGGTTCGATTCCAGCCGTCCGTTTTCCGATCAGCGGTCGAGATTAGAAGATACCTCTTCGGAGGTCAAATAGCTAAAGAGACCCTTGGTTTTCATTTAATTGAACCCGCAGTCCAAGGCGTAGTTCCCCGAATGCGCATTCTCGTTTGGAAGACGTAAACTTCACGGCTTAAGTCAAAAATACGTTTTCAGTATTTACAGAAATGCCATTTGAACTGTTTCACTTATAAAATTGTCGTTTTAGCTCCGAATTGATCCATTCAAATCACGTTAGCTTCGTAATTCCATAACCTACATGTTAGAACCACTGTTAGTCAAGTTTGGAACTTTTTAAATTCATGGTTAGATTTAATTAAATATATTGCTATAAGAAAACCCGTTTAAATCATAACTTTCGCATTTTAGCTCCGTTTTTCATGAATTTCGCGTTGACGTGATCGTAGCGAGACGTAGATTATTTTCACAAACATTTTATCTTGTTTTCTATACTATTGGTGCACTGTTCTAATGATAGGAATGTTGCTTTGCATGAATGCTTTTGGAATGTTGTATGTTGCCATGTTGGTCGCGTTCAGACAGTGAGGAGAACGTTGGAGATCAGGAATTCTTCGATGACCAGCAGGACCAGCAAGAGTTTGTGAACCAAGGAAAGTATAGCATGGGCCTTCCTTGATATCCTATTTCACTTTAATCAGTTACTCATTTTCATGTGTCTAATTTTGATACCCGTAAGGACATCCTAGTGATTGTTTATCCTGTTCCTTGTCTCCTTTGGGTTAAATGCATATGGGTAGATTGCTAGTGCTCTAACTGAACTTGATCTACATGATGATGAATGACTCTATGGAACTAAGAGTTTAACATGGTATATAACAACTGTTCCATAGGGCGAAGGTGCAAATGACCTTCGATCATGTTGCTCCCAGCCCTCCATAAGGACTTATCTGTCGGCAAAAGCTGGGACTGACAGTGCAACCAGGAGAGCCATATGGCTCTGACTTTAGCTCAGTAATAGGATCTTTTCTAGCTAGTTAGAGGTTACCTTTTGGTGCAAATGGGGCTTGCGACGTTGCGTATAGGGCTGCCTCTGTTCCTATGAGTATAGCCGCGATGGATATGTGCCATAGGAAAGGGGGGTTCCTACATCTGCCTACCAAGGAAACCTAGTGGCCCTAACTTGTTAGAGAAACCTATGAAATGGCTTCATAGTGTACCCTGCCCGCTCACCTTGGCAGTGACATGGGAGTAATTAACCCGGGCATATGGGGATCATGACTCGCGGTGAATGTGCACCACCTCTGTAGAGGGTAATAAACTGTTATAACAGCCGTGCTCACGGTCACGAGCGGCCCAGAAAACTCACAGAATAACTGGATACTTGTTGATGATCATTTAAGATGTTCTATGATGTTATATGAGACACTTGACCTTGATATCTGTTCATATGGGGTTAAATGGGAGCTTAAGCATAACTTGATAATACCTGAGAATAAAAGCTTGACTTACTAAAAATGCTAACTGCAGTAAACCAGTGTCAACCTTTTGAGCTTCATAACCCCATGTTAGCTTGTTAAGTACGGGATGTACTTACACTTGTTTATTTTCTTTATTTGGATAAAAATCCCGGATGGGTAACAGATGACAACGTGTATGTGGATTTCCCGGATGATTTTTAGGCTTGTGGTCAACCAGTTGACCTTTCCTGTGATGAAGCCCACGAGAGTTTATTATCTTTTATTTTTCCACTGTGTGATGTAAGACTAAGTTGTATTATGGATGTGATGTAAGAGACACCGTGATGATACTTTATATGATTTGTCGACTTGTGTGTGTGACTGTTTCCTGGGCACACATGAGTATTGTGCATTCAATTTTATCCTTAAAATTGGGTGTGACATTTTGCAATCCACTTCTTTAATTCCTATTGTTGGTCTTCATAAAGGATGTCAAGGGAGTGAAGATACTTGACTGTGGCCACTATGGTGTACTCTGGTGTTCGCTGTCCAACTTTCTCCAGAGCTTCAATCTTCTCTCTCCATATTGGTGTAGTCTAGTCCACAACAGGGAAGAACCTTGCATGGGTGTTCTCAACCTTTGCTTCACAATCCTAGCAAATATCAGTGAGAGCCTAGCATGTTGTGATCTAGCATGTGTCACTTAGCTCTGTTCCATATGCTAGGATGCACTAAGTCCTGTATCCAAGGCTTAGTGTATGCTATGTGACATGCAGGTGTACCTCACTCTTGGGCATACCATCCTCCTCATACTCATGTCCATAGTAGATAGGAGGCTTAGTAACACCCAAGCGCTGGAGTGTCTCCCAAAGGAGCTGTGAAAAACCTCCGTTGGTCAGACAGTCCGAACGAACCCAATTGTCCTCCATTGCTGCAAAAATTCCAACACTAGTTAGAAAGAGTTTGCAACACAAATGAGTATTACTGTCGACAGAATATCATCGGCAGTCCACCGAGGGGTATCCTGCGATGGTAGATTGATCGGCAGAGGAGCGTGTAATGAAGAACAAGAAGGCAACAGAGACACACGAGTTATACAGGTTTAGGCTATCAGTACAACGTAATACCTTACTCCTGTGGTCTGTTGGTTTGTATTAGCTATCATATGATTTACCATGATTTTGTAGGGGGTCCCTGCCCGCCTTATATAGTCCGGGGGGCAAGGTTACAAGTCCCTCGGACTATATACAAGAAACACGGGATCGTGCATATCCTATCAGATTACGTGACATCTTCCGAATATCCTTCCCATGCCTTGCGGGAGGTGCCGGGCAGAATCATGCCCCGCAAGGCTCCTTCTCATGGGTTGGATCGCCCCTGGAGGCGTAGCCCATGTGACCTGCTATGGGTATCCGGGGTCATACCCCCCACAGCTAGTCCCTGAGCGCCTTGTACCCATTGAGCAACGCCGTCTTGAACTTTTCCGAGCAGGTGCGAACAAAAACCGAGCTATCCAAATCATGGTCCGACCACCATAATGAATCATCGATCAGTTGTGAGCAGCTGTCGAGCAGCGAGCACCATCGCCGACCAGTGTGTTCCGAGCTTGGCTTGTCATAAGGGTGTAAGGAGCTCAATTTCAGA
Source organism: Miscanthus floridulus (assembly GCF_019320115.1). NCBI lineage: Eukaryota > Viridiplantae > Streptophyta > Magnoliopsida > Poales > Poaceae > Miscanthus > Miscanthus floridulus. The sequence continues at coordinate 1,388,806 of NC_089592.1, read as the reverse complement.
ATTGAAAATTCCTGCGCGGTAAAATAAAGTGTGCCCACTTAGAGTCCGACCACGAGGTTAAAGAAACCTTGGTTTAACTTTTAGAGGCTCAGAGTCTTTCAGAAAAAACAAACACATTTGCTGCGAGGTGAAGTGTGCCCACTTAGTCCCCGAGCCTGACAGTAGGTGGCGTAGTCACGTGGTGCCAGGCTTAGAAAATATTGAACCAGCCGAGCAGGTAGCCAGTCCCCGAGCGTAGCCTCGAGATGAAAAACAAGACACATTCACCGCAAGGTGAAGTGTGCCCACTTAGTCCCCGAGCCTGACAGTAGGTGATGTAGTCACGTGGTGCCAGGCTCAGAAAAAAGTAATCCACCTGAGCAAGTAGCCAGTCCTCGTGTGTCGGGCGTAAATATCGGATAAATCAAACCATGGAGAAAAAATCAGAGTAATGGCTGTGCAGCATCGGGTACTAAGCCTCATTAAATTGTGGAGAAATCGGTGAATATGTGGTGGCGATAAATGAGCAACGTGGGCTACTGTTGCGTGATAGCCCAATTTGTGGCCCATTAAACCGCTTTGGTGGAGTTGAAATAGCACTAATGGCGAGAACGGTTTCCCAAAAACCCTTAGGCGCAATGAAAACTGGAGGAAGTGCTTTATAACCGCGCTGCCACTTACATCGCCTCCTACCTCACTCAGTCTGCCTTTCTTCCTTCCTTCACAAACCCTACGCTCCACATTCTGCACCATCGCGAGCACTCACCTCCAACCCTGCTCCAATTCGGAGAGAATGGCGCTGAAAAAATGAGCCGCAAAGCCGAAGAAAGTGGCCACCGGAGCCAGCTGCGATGAGGAGTGGGTGCCGTTGAAGACGTCGGTGGTGGATCTCAATAAGATGGTGGCGGCGGGCGTTCTCCCAGACCGCCTCACTGCTGGATGGCGGCCAGCTAGTGGTGAGCCCTTCCCAACACCACATACTGATGAGGCTGTAGTATTTGAAGATTATTTCTAGCGAGGATTAGGGTTTCTTGTCCACCCCTTTTTGAGGGATCTTATGGAGTTTTGGGCGATTAGCCTCTGTAATCTGCATCCCAACACCATTCTGCATGTGTCTATCTTTATCCATTTCTACGAGGTGTTTCTCGGTGTTCTTCCGCACTTCAACCTCTTCAGGCACTTGTTCTGTCTAAAGAAGAAGGGGGCAGCGGTTCCAAGGTGGTCGGCGGCGTGTACCTACAACTCAGGGATGGGATGGCCAGCGAATATATCAGTGTACCGCTAAATACCTCCCTTAAAGGTTGAAATGCCAGATGGTTCTATATCAAACAAAGTCACCCAATGATTCGATGCGACGTCCACCACATCCTAGTTAATCATAGTAACTGGTCGGAGGGACCCAACAATGCTGACATGGAGCAGGTAATGGAACTTCTGGACTTGATTAAGGGCGTGGAGCTTAGGGGTGAACTGGTGGCAGCTAGCTTCATAGTGCGGCGCGTTCAGCCCTGCAAAGAGAGGGCCCACCCAGCATTTGACTATAAAGGTGACAATGATGGTACCCGGGAAAACACAGACCGGCTGACGAAGAAAGAAGTAATAGACCGTGCCATGGACCTATTTACTTCCAATGTCTCATTCAGTTGGCCAAAAGGAACGAAGGCTTTCAACTGTACCAATCCCCCTCCTCAGGTAACCCTTTCACCTTGCATTTTTTAGGCATCAATTTCTGAGCAAAGGACTGACTTACTTATGTAAAGATCCATTCGCAGGATAGGGCAATATACTTTTCAAACATGCCGAGAGCAGATTGGCCGAAAGGAGTGGACATTCAATGGCTGCTACAGTCCGAAGAGGAGCAGAGCACCTCGTCGGATAGTCCATCCCAAGCATCGGAGAAGATCCATGGGAAAAGACCGGCAGTAGATGAGCCGGTCCAAAAAAGGAGAAAAACCGCAATCTCTACTGCACCAAAATCGGGCGGCATCTTGCTTGGAGAAGACCGAACCGCATGACCATGAAGAAACGCTGTGCTGGAGTGGTCGGACGATGATGAGGACCAGGTAGTGCATCCACCGATCATGAAAGAGCCATCTACGGATGCTGAAGCTCCCGAGCAGTAGACGGGGAGAAGCTATGTGCGGGCAACGACAGTCGTCCCAGCAGCGCAGACGACCAAAGTCCCCGAGCAGCAAGAGGGGATAACCGTAGAGCAGCACATAGAGGCGGCCCCAGGGCACCAAGCAGAGCGGCACTTTGTTGTAGAGGAGCAGGAGTCCTCCCATCAGGTGGAACAAGCAGCAGCGCCTAGGGGGATCAGGCAGGCATCGCCGGTTCAAGAAATTTAATCGGAAGACCAAACCGTAAGTATATTTGCCTTGGGGTAATAATATTGTTCTTTGAATTTTCTTGATTACTAAAAAACCGATACTACGCAGGCGATGCTGAGGCCCGTACCCTTAGTAGAAAAAATGGCAACTACCCCTATCCAGGAGTCCCCAAGTGCTCGGCCAACAGAGGACGGGCCAGCTGCCGCTACGAGCGGTCTTGGCGACGGTGAATCATTGGCGCGCACGACAGGTGCATCGGCGATCGCGACTGAGGCTACGACTGAAAAGGTCAGTACTTTGGAAGCAGAAACTACAGCTATTGTTGATGCACCGGTGGCTGAGGATGCAGCTCCATCGACGGCCGAGGAGCAACCTTCACCACCCGCAACGATGCCAGGAGTGGTCGGAGTAGTTGTCTGACCACGCAGTCCCCCAATGGTGCCTCAATCGACAGCGGAGGAGGACGAGGTTGTGGAGATCGAGCGTGCCGCGCCCAAGCCCCAGTCCATCCGGATTCTCCGAAAACGCGAGGAGGAGGTGGTAGTTATCGAGGAAGAAGACACCACCAGGGAGATAAAGAGGTTAAAATCCGCCGCTGGTGTTATGACACAAATCGAGGTGAGTACCGCACCTGAAACACTGATATATGTTGTTGGAAACCATGACTTATCTCTAGCTTTGTTCATCCGTAGGGGATAGCTCGAACAGCCGAGCAGCGGCATCAACTGATGAAGAGGATGGAACGCCTCGCCGAGGAAAACAAGAAGCTCCGAGAGGCGTTAAATCTTTCGGAGAAGAATATTAAGAGGGCCCAGCGTGAGCGGGACCTTGTAGAGTCTAACTCACTTGACCTTGAACATCAGGAAGGGGTTCTGTCTGAACAATTAATGGCTGCATCCGAGCAGCTGTAGAAGAAGTCCGAGCAACTGGTGATTGTATCTGAGGAGCTAAAAAATATGTCCGAGCAATTGGGCAAGAAAACCGGAGAACTCAAAAATAAATCCGAGCAACTCGATCGGAAATGCCAGCAGTTCGAGGATGTATCCAAGCAGAAATCCGGTATGCCTTACTACATAATGTACTTTGCAATTGTTTGTCAATCCGCTGTTATGATAACTATTGTGCTTGCAGAGCAAGACGTAGAACTCGGCCAGCTTCGCCAGACCGTTGAGCAAATTCGACAAGAGAAAGCGAAAGAGTCGGAGCGAGCAGCCAAACTGGCTGAAGAACTAAAAGGTAGATACCCCCTGATCGAAAGTAATGTTGTAGTACTTTTATGGTATGATGAACCATTCTAATTTTTGTAGATTACCACCATAAAACCAAGGCACAATTCGATGTGCTAGTACAGGAAGCCAAAGTCCAGAAAGACAATTTCAAAACTATATCTGCTGCAATAGCACCAGTACTCGACTGCGTCGACATTGAACCGGCACCCCATCCTAACAGCAGGCAGCAAGGGCTAGACACCATCATTCAGAGATGCAAGGCAGCGTGGGAGAACTTCAAAAATTTCAACCGTGACGCCGTTTTGACTGCCGCTACTCATGCCCTTGCAGTGGTTCGGTCCCACTATCCGTCTATCGACATCCAGTCGATTGGTGGTGGGTTCACAGACGGGCTGAGCGACGCGCAAACCTAGCAACTGGAGGATGATGTTGAAGATGCGGCGAAAATGCTTGTCGGCGATATAGACCTGTTTGGCGAAACAGAAGCTGGTGGCAAATCTTAACGAACTGCTCGGATACTGTTGCCTGTACTACTTACTTTATTTAGCGCTAAAGAGTCGTTTGTATTAATAACCCGACGCTGTTATGCATAATATAAGCACTGTTTGATCAGTTAGTTTTAACTAAACCTGATGCTTTAGCTAGCCCGTAATTCGCAGGGCACGTAGCCCGTGTGTATGTTGGAAAAACAAGCGTTACCATAGGACCGTAGCCTACCGCTCGATACGCAGAGCACGGAGCCCATAGCACGTGTGGTGGGTTGTTAGAGCCTTGGTTTCCTCCATAATTATCAAAGCAAAACTCATGCCGCCCAGCGGTGGATTTGAGTAACTTGTCGAGAAAAATAGTTAAAGTGGCGTCCGAGCAGTTAGTCTATGCCTGAAATCTAGGCCTTGATTAGCCCATAGTCCATAACGTCGAGCGCAGAGACCCTGACACGTGTAGGATTCACAAGTATGACCAAGGAAACGCAGCCGACCAACCGAAACACAGAGCGTGGAGCCCCTTAGCGCGTGCAGGAAGTAATCGGAGACTGGGTCTTCCCCATAGAAAATAGAAAAGACAAACGTGTGTTGCTTGGCGAGCTATGTTACGAAATTTGGAGTGCAAAAAATCGCTGTCATTTTTAGGAGGAAAAACTTATGTAATTCGGAGAAAACATAATAGGCGATTTTTGGAGAAATCGTGTTCGTCGATTTTTGGAGTTATCGTGTTCGGCGATTTTTGGAGTAATCGTGTTCGGCGATTTTTGGAGTAATCATGTTCGGCGATTTTTTGAGTTATCGTGTTCGGCGATTTTTGGAGTAATCGTGTTCGGTGATTTTTGGAGTAATCGTGTTCGGCGATTTTTGGAGTTATCGTGTTTGGCGATTTTTGGAGTAATCGTGTTCGGCGATTTTTGGAGTTATCGTGTTCGGCGATTTTTGGAGTAATCGTGTTCGGTAATTTTTGGAGTTGTCGTGTTCGGCGATTTGGGCATACTTGGCGAGCGTATTGGAGGTCGTCACGGAGTGGCATATAGCCCAATAACGGTAAGTGAAGCTTATAATGGAGCAAAATTATGGAGACCAGAACTTTATTAATATGAAAGTAAAGAATACATATCTGTGTGATTTCAGGGGTAGAAACGTATAAGGTGCTCTATGTGCCAGGAGTTGGGAACATCGAGTCCATCTAAGTCACATAAGCGATAAGACCCTGGTCGAGTAACACCTTTTATGACGTAAGGGCCCTCCCAGGGTGAAGACAGCTTGTGAAGCCCTTCGGTTTTTTGTTTCCGACGTAAGACAAGGTCGCCGATCATGAACGAATGACCTTTGATGTTACGGTTGTAATACCTCCGCAGACCTTCGAGGTACTTGGATGTGCGAACGCAAGTAATCAAACGTTCTTCCTTAGCCCGATCAATGTCTTCTATCCGAATAGCTACGGCTTGCTCTTCATCATAATTTTCTACTCTGGGTGCTCGGAATGCAATATCCGCTGGGAGTATGGCCTCTGAGCCGTAGACCATAAAATATGGAGATACGCCGGTACTACGACTAGCTTGAGTGCGTAGTCCCTAGACCACAGCTGGTAGTTCTTTGAACCATCTGCCTAGATGCTTTTCTTATTTCTGATAGAGCCTTTTTTTGAGGGCGACGAGGATCATACCATTAGTCTGTCCTACCTGGCCGTTAGCTCTAGGATGAGCAACGGAAACATATTTAACAAAGATGCACTGGTCTTCGTAGAAGTCCCAAAAATGATGGCCGGGAAAAGTTGTCCCGAGGTCGGTGATGATGCTGTTCGGGAGACCTAATCTGTGTACGATGTCTTCAAAGAGCTTGACTGCTTTCTTAGTAGTAGCTGCGACGAGTGGTTTGTACTCAATCCACTTGGAGAACTAATCAATGGCGACGTACACATACCAGAAACCTCTTGGCGCTGGTTTGAAAGGTCTGATCATATCCAGTCCCCAGCAAGAGAATGTCCAGGAAGCTGGAATGGTCTATAGTTCCTATGCCGGTACATGTATTTGCTTGGCAAAAAACTGACAACCCTCACATCGACAAACAAGATTTTCCGCATCAGAGATGGCCGTGGGCCAGTAAAAACCTACTCGGAAAGCTTTGCCGACTAGTGTTCTCGAAGCCGCGTGATTGCCATAGGAACCAGAGTGAATTTCGGCGAGTAGCTTCACACCATCGTCTTGGATGATGCACTTCTGCAGTATCCCTTCCTTGGCACTTTTCCTCATCAGGCTACCATATACCAACACGTAATGCTTACTTCGGCGAATTAGTCGTTTGGTTTCGATTTTATCGGCGGGTACTTCACCATTGGAGAGGTATTTGATGAACTGTTCCCTCCAATCGGTGACCAGCGAAGGTATCGTGAGTACCAACTGCTCGGCAGGGGGTACTTCTACAACTTCCTTATCTTCTTTAATGGATGGTGTCAAGAGGTCTTGAACGAAAACCCCTGGTGGAACCGCGGTGCGAGAAGATTCTATCTTTGATAGCTGGTCGGCTGGTTGGTTTTGATCCCATACCACGTGGTGGTACTCGATGCCGTAGAATTTCCCTTCAAGCTTCCTAATTTCGGCACAGTATGCGTCCATTTTCTCACTGGAATAGGACCAATCTTTATTGAGCTGATTGATAACCAACGCGGAGTCCCCGTATACCATGAGGCGTTTGACGCTGAGCTCGACGGCTATATGGAGGCCGTGGAGACATGCTTCGTATTCCGTGGTGTTGTTGGAGACTGGAAAATGTATGCGAAGAACATATCGGAGTTTATCCTTTGTCGGTGTGATGAACAGAATGCCTGCACCAGCACCATTGATATTAAGGGCACCGTCGAAGTACATCACCCAGTGCTCGGGGCAAGTGGCCGCGATGGGTTCTTGGATTTCGGTCCACTCAGTGATGTAATCAGCAAGCGCCTATGACTTGACGGTCGGTCTGCTTCTGAAGTCAATGGAGTATGTGCCGAGCTCAACAGCCCACTTGATGATACGACCATTGGCCTCCTTATTGCGGAGAATATCCCCCAGAGGGAACTCGGTGACCACGGCGATCTTGTAGTATTTGAAGTAATGTCGGAGCTTGCGTGAGGTAATCAAAATTGCATATAACAGCTTTTGCACCTGAGGATAACGAGTTTTGGGCTCATTAAGTACCTCGCTGATGAAATAGACCGAACGCTGTACCTTGTAGGCGTGTCCAATTTCCTCACGTTCGATGATAATAGCCGTACTGACAACTCGAGAAGTGGTGGCGATGTAAACCAGTAGAGTTTCATCTGGTCATGGCGCTGTCATGATTGGAGGTTTTGTTAAAAACAACTTGAACTGCTCGAAAGCTGTGTCTGCCTCCTCTGACAAAGAAAAAAGCTCAAAAGCCTTGAGGAGCTTGAAGAAAGGTAGCCCTTTTTCACCGAGGCGCGATATAAATCGGCTTAACGTAGCCATGCAACCTATAAGCTTCTGTATATCCTTGACACACGTCGGTCGTTTCATGTTGGTGATGGCGGAGACCTTATCAGGGTTCGGTTCAATGCCCCGAGCGCTGACGATGTAGCCTAGCAGGATACCGAATGTAACTCTAAAGATGCACTTTGAAGGGTTTAGCTTCCATCAGTATTTGCTCAAGTTTGAGAAAGTTTCTTCGAGGTCGGCGATGAGATTGTCGACGGTTTCAGTCTTGATGACCATGTCGTCGATGTAGGCCTCGACGTTGTAGCTGATCTGTTGGTCGAGGCACATCTGGATAGCCCTTTGGTAGGTTGCTCTAGTGTTCTTTAGTCTAAAGGACATAGTGGTGTAGCAGTATGCACCGAAAGGCGTAATGAAAGATGTTTTGACCTAGTCTTCCTTCTTGAGGGAGATCTGATGGTAGCCGGAGTAACAGTCAAGAAAGGAGAGCAATTCGCAGCCAGTGGTGGAGTCTACAACCTCGTCTATCCGAGGTAGGCTGAAGGGGTCTTTAGGGCAGTGTTTGTTAAGATCAGTATAATCAACACACATTCTCCATTCTTTATTCTTTTTCTTAACAAGAACAGGATTAGCTAACCACTCTGGATGATACACTTCTTTTATAAATTCGATAGCTAAGAGCCGTTTTATTTCTACCCTAATAGCCTCCTTTTTGTCCGACATAAATCGATGAAGTTTTTGTTTGATCGGTTTGGCGGTCGGCGAGACATTCAAGGAGTGCTCGATCTTCTCCCGTGGTACCCCCAGCATGTCTACAGGTTTCCAAGCAAACACATCGGCGTTGGCACGTAGGAAGGAGACGAGCGCGCTTTCCTATTTGGGGTCAAGGTGAGCCCCAATTTTCACCGTCTTGGAAGGGTCGTCGAGGCCGAGGCCGATCTCCTTGACTTCCTTGGACTTGGTAGAGGCATGAGGAGGTTCTAGGATCTCCATGTCGTCAGCAGACGGCATCTTGGCTTCGGCGACCACGCTAGCCATCTGGATGGAGAGGTCGGTGGCTTCAGCGAGGGCGAGACTTTCTGTCTCGCAGGCATAGGCGATAGAGAGGTTGGCGCGCAAAGACAGGACCCCTATGGGCGAAGGCATCTTTAACACCAAATACGCGTAGTGCGGAACGGCCATGAACTTGGCCAGAGCCGGTCGCCCTAGTATGGCATGATAGGTGGTGTCGAAGTCAGCGACGTAGAAGTTGATATGCTCCACTCGGTAGTTGGTTGCCGTGCCAAACTATACTGGTAGGGTAATCTCCCCAAGCGGTCTAGATGCCCTACCAGGTACCACGCCCCAGAAGGAGGAGTCTGAAGGCGTGAGATCTGTTGGCCCAAGGCCGAGCTCCCTTAGGGCCCCGATGAAGAGTAGATTCAAAGCGCTCCCACCGTCGACGAGGACTTTTCTGAAGAGCACCTTCTGGACAGTTGTGTCAAGGACGAGGGGAAAACACCCTATGTAGGGTATGTCCGTCCACTGATTGGCCCTGCTGAAGGTGATGGAGACTTTAGACCACGGGCAATAGCTGGGGTTGGCGGTAGTTTCTTCTAAAACGACGGCGAGCACTCGTCGGGCGGCGAGCTTCCGTTCCCTTCTGCTCTTGTTGGAGGCGAAACCCCCGAAGATGGTGGCGACCACCTTGTCGTGGTCCTGGAAGGCATTATTATTATCCCTAGGTGGTTGGCGTCCTCCATTTCCACCATTGTCGCCATTGTACTTTTTCTCCTGGAACTCTTTAGCCAAACCAAGGCAGTCCTTCATCTTGTGTTTGGCATTCTTGTGTAGGGGGCACGGTCCATCAAGGATCTTCTTATACTACTCATCGTAGTTAATGTTGGCTCATAAATGTTGGCAACAAAGTGATCTGGTCGGCGGTGGCGATTCTGACCAGGTTTGAATCCATCTGGCCGATCTCGTCCGTTGTCCTGGTGGAAACTATGGTCATCATGGCGGCGATCGTTATGCTGTCGATCGTCGTTGCGGTCATCATGGCGGCGAGGCAGGCGATTAGTGCCCGTATCTTCATTAAAACGCACCTCCGCTTCCTCGGTGTCGGCGTACTGGTTGGCAGTTGTGATCATCTCGCCGATGCTAGTAGGTGGCTTCCTATTGAACTTAGAATGGAGTTCTTAGTGATGAAGTCCTCGGACGAAGGCGGTGATGACTTCGGCTTCTGTGATGTTGGGAATAGAGTTCCTCATCTCGAAGAAGCGTCTGATGTAGCTGCGGAGTAGCTCGGACGGCTTTTGGGTGATGCAGTTGAGATCGTGCTTGGTGCCCGGCCGCCTGCATGTAGCTATGTAGTTGTCGGTGAAGACTCTTCAGATCTTCCCAAGATCCAATGGAGTCCAAGGCAAGGCTTGTGAACTAGCTCATGGCGGCTGGCGTGAGCATGATGGGGAGGTAATTTGCCATGATGTTGGTGTCTCCTCCGGCGGCGCAGATGGCGGTGGCGTAAGCCTGCAGCCACTAGGTTGGGTTCATCCTCCCTTCATAGGGCTCGACTCCGGTGATTTTGAAGCCGTGGGGCCACTAGAGTGTTCGGAGCACCTTGGTGAACGCTGGGGGCCCTTCCAGGCTGTTAGGGCTGATATCGGCAGTATTGCCGGCGACGATCGGCTCTAGAGCTGAGTCCGGGTTACCGTACTCTTGCTCGTACTCCTGGCGACATCGTACTTCATCTTCATGGCGCCTGAAACATCATTGATCGATACGCCGGCGTGCATCCCGAAGGTTACTGAGGTGCACTCAGGCGCCCTGTTCGACCTCTTGGTCATGCTGGCGATGATGCTCGGTGTGGTGGCCACCAACTCCCCCCTAGGGAGGTAGTGACTGGTCGGCGAAACAGCTTTGACTGGGGCGGTGATTAGATCTAGGATCGGCTGATCGGCGAATCGCGCTTGTGGAGCACGAAGGTCTCTGAACTTCTCAGATCTTGTTAACTTGACAGTGTGGCGCTTTAAGCATAGCGGCGACCTTGGTGAGCTCGGGCATCTGTGGGAGGTGTGCAAGTTCATTGGCGGCCATGGCTAGATTGGCGCTCGGAGTTTTGAAAACATCGTGGCCGTCAATGCAGAGGAATTCTTCGTTGAGGTTGTGATGGAGGGGCCTTCCTTGTGAATCGAACTGGTTATCATGAGCGGCCTCGGCCATCGCAATGGCACGTTCGTTATCATAGCATTGCGCGCGGTTGGCGTTCCTGTTTTCATGGGTGTCTCGTTCCTCATCTATTTTGCCGTTCCGAGGGGGGCTGTCGATACTGACGTTGAAGATTGCACCACCCCGGAAAGGCAGGAAGGGAGGTTGCTTGGTGAAGGTCTCGGTGAGGGACTCCATAGAGTCTTGAGACTCAGAGTCCGGATTTTCCTCTAGGATAGTTTGGAGGGATGTTCCGGGACCTCGGCTAGCGTGTAGCATGTTGACGGTTGGTGGAAGCTGGTCAGCGAGCCGGTCGGCGAATTTGCCCATCAGGGCGTCCTGATACGTAGCGGCGGTGTTGGCGAGCCCGAAGGGTAGGGCGGTGAGCCCTGAGGTTTGCCGAGCACTAGACACCGACAGATCGGGATCGGAAGGTGATCGGTGCTGAACAAGGGGGTCTAGAGCCGACTCAACAATGGAGAGGCAATCGGCAAGTTTTAGGCCGACCCGATCGATAGACTCGATCAGATCGTCATTGTTGACGTGCCTCCTCCGATAGCAAAGAAGCGAGCGGCGAGTGGCTGATGAAGTCAACCCCGGAAGTGGTTCCGAGATTGGATCTGCAGTCGTAGGTGCGAGGGTGGTCAGCGCAGAACGGATCTACACCGGCTCGAGAAGCTCTCCGACTCTGTTGGCGTTGATGACCCACGTGATGGATCCGACCGTGAAGATCTGGCTGGGACGTGGGAGGAACGAAGAGCCTATGAAAAAAGCCATCTTGTTCGACAAGGAAACAGCATGCACACCCCTACCTGGCGCGCCAACTGTCGACAAAATATCATCGGCAGTCCACCAAGGGGTATCCCGCGATGGTAGATTGATCGACAGAGGAGCGTGTAATCAAGAACAAGAAGGCAACAGAGACACACGAGTTATACAGGTTTAGGCCGTCAGTACGACATAATACCTTACTCCTATGGTCTGTTGGTTTGTATTAGCTATCGTATGATTTGCCGTGATTTTGTAGGGGGTCCTTGCCCACCTTATATAGTCCGGGGGGCAAGGTTACAAGTCGGTTAGATCTGAGAGATAACCGAAAAGTAATAACAGATTACAAGAAACACGGGATTGTGCATATCCTATCAGATTACGTGTCATCTTCTGAATATCCTTCCCATGCCTTGAGGGAGGCGCCGAGCAGAATCGTGCCCCGCAAGGCTCCTTCTCGTGGGCTGGACCGCCCCTGGAGGCGTAGCCCATGTGGCCTGCCATGGGTATCCGGGGTCATACCCCCCACAATTACAATTGTAAGGTTCGTTGTTATTTTTATTGTTGTTATATGCGATCCAATCCTAGGGCTTCATCCTATGGTCAAGCTCGGCTCTGATACCACTTTGTCGGCCCCTCATTCTGAGAGTCCGAAAGTACATCTATACTTGTGCCAGGATCACGCACAAGTACGCACCCGGTAACAGAAATGGCACACAGATTTATATAAAATACCGAGCTTAATTAATATCTAGAAATAAGGTCTTACAAAAGTGTCTTGAAGGGCATAGCCATAGGCTTTTACAAGTCTAACGGGTTCTATATGCCGTGAGGCGGCATTTTATTACAACGGGGTGGTAACTACTAAGCGGTATTTAATAGTGTAGCGACACTCTATTCCACAGGCATGATTGAGTGCAGTCAAAACCCTAGATCCTAAGACTCCTTCCAACGGTTCACAACTCCTCGCGTGGTTCCTAATCCTCATGGTTTGCCTCTTCGACGATGTTGAAGTCTTCCTCAAGGTCAATATCTGATAGTCAACAACGGGTGAGTACATACGTACTCAGCAAGCCCTAACCATGGGGTATGTGGGTGGTGTAGGCTTATTGGTGGAGGTGGATGATGGAGGTTGTTTGGTGGAGGAGAGTGATAGTGGAGGTGGAAGTTGTAAGGTGATGTAGTCATAATTAAAGGTTTGGGCCCTGGTAGAGTATTACCATTCTCACCAGTTCCTGGGTTAGTATTTAAGATTCATAAATCTCATTAATTCTATTTCATTACACATAAAAGTAAATCTAATCATAAGTGACCTCATCCTAGTGATTGCCCATTCCAAGGATGTGGCTATTCAAATAGATTGAATACACTCTATAGAGGTGTACAAATTTCCCACATGACAGGCGCGGTCCCTTCCATGATCAGTGGATGTAATAGGCCTAACAAAACCCTGTACCTGAAAGTATGTGACCTTAGATGTCCATATAATTCTACCATGGCTTCTCAAGGGCTGGAAAAGTTCGGATGATACCACATCATCCATATCAATAATTCGGATGATACCACATCACCCATTTCAAGAACCTAGATGATACCACATCATCTAGTCAATAAAAGAGGCTCGAACTTGGCCACATCAAGGGGCTTAACATGGAGGATCACTAAGCAACCACACCAACCGGACCATGATAGATTACTTAGCAATCGGGTCTTCTTCTGATATTAGGCTGCTAACACCAGCCTCCTAGTAGAAATTATACTTCTATCTAATGGGGTGTGAGATCAAGTCTACCCATATAGACATGTGGCTGTACGTAATATCTGGCTAGGCGAGATGGCCTATGAACCGGGCCTTATGTGACCGAGGCAATTATCTTCCAACAGGAACCCTCACTAAGCGATCCTGCCAAGGTAATCCATACCACATGAATTACCTCTCACTCGCCCCCTGTCGATATCAAGTTTAGGTTTACCAAGTTATAATTCACAATTATTCTCAGGTTCATGTATATCACAGAGCTCATAGGGCATCATCATGCGTGTTATTATATCATCAATATTCATATCTCGATGATGAAACCATAATTCATAGTAATCCATAATTCATAATGAGAGAATAATATAAGTTTAGTTAATTAATTAGAGGAATGGAAAGCAGAGGGTTTATGGTGGTAGTGGTAAGGAGTGATGGTGGTGGAAAGGGGAATTAGGACTTGCTGTCATTGTTGTATCCTTCCAGATCCTCTACGTAGTCCAGATCTTCACTTTCCTGGTACTCACCGTCTTCTAACGGTCGGCGCTTAATAAATAAAACTAATGCCAAACTTGAAAATAAAAGAGAAAAACAAGCATAGAACAATATGGTGGTACCATGTGGATTTGATAGTGTTCATTTTTAGAAAATTTATGGAAGTGGTTTTGCGGAAAACAGAGTTACCGTTTAAGAGTTATGATTTTTAGAAGTTTAATTATAGTTGGAGAATTAAATGGATGTTATGGTGATATTTTGGTGTATGGAAAATGGGTGAAGAGGAGGAATGGAGGGGGAGATGTGGTGGTCAAGCTTACGGCGGAGCTTGTGGTGGTGATGGTGATGCCGGAGCGCCACTGGCCGGGCCTATTTATAGGCTGGCCATGGCGGTGCCAGTGTCGAGATCTTTCTCCCGACCATTGAGATATTTTACCCTGATGTGCACATGCTTGAACTTCAAAGGTGGTTCGCAATAGTGCGGCTTTATCCTCATGCTTGTCTAGGAGCTCGGAGCTTGGCCATGGCAGCAACGATCGACTCCGCCTATTCTGCCGCGTGGCTATGGTTGTAGCGAGAGGCGGAGATGAGAAGAGAGGGGCATAGTGGGGCCAGGAAGTTTCGAGAGTGTCTACGACATTATTTGTTGGCGCCAGGGTGGAGCGGGCGGCGCCGCGGCCAACGCGGCCTGCCATCGATGCGGTATTCGCATCGCTGGCGAGAGGCAGGCGATGGTGATGACATATGGGCCCCGCGTGTCAGTGGAAGGGAGAGAGAAGAGGGAGCGGGGTGTGGCACGTGCGTAGCTGGGCTATGCTAGTGCCGTCCCAGTGCGGGGAGGGAGCGGGTGCACCGTGGGCCGAAGGGAGGTGAAGGGAGAGAATGAGCCCGAGTGCCCTTTTCTTATTCCCTTTTTCTTTTCTTTTTCCCATAATTCCTATGCTAGGGTTTTGAATGGTTTGAATTCAAATTTGAAAGTAATTTCATGTAGGTTGTACCACCATATGTTCAACAAGCAAGAGAAGGTAGCAAACAATCATTCCATGCAAAGACACGTATGTAGTTTTATTTGTGTTAGGTTGAAATAGTTCGTGTGTGAGTTTTATTTATTTGTTTTTGTGGAAAATTTAAAAGGTTCAAATTTTTAGTGATTTTTAAATTAGAGTAAAAATTTCAGGGTGTTACACAGTCGCTGGCGGCAGTTGATGCGTTGGTCGGTGACTTCAGTGCCACGGCCAATGCCGCCATCATAGCGGTAGTGGATGTAGGGGACATCATTCGCAATGCTCCCTATGGGGAGTAGTTTGCTTGTAGACTCCATCACGTCTGCTGAGATTGTAAAAACAATGTTAACAATATTTTGCTAGTTTGTGTTTCAAGATCTTTGTTTTCTGTTCCCTACGACTCCTGTGATGCCGATGCTTACTACTGTGACTCCTGGGACTAAACGTAGTTCAATAATGTATGATACGTTTGTCGATGTAGGACCCAATCACCACCACCAGTAGCCTTCACCTCCACTTGCAGACGGTCTAGATGGTAATGCTTTTGTCAATGTCTAAGCCCACGCGTGACTCCCACGCGTATTTAGAAAGTTTTGCTAATTTCCATTCCTATGGCTCCTACTTTTTCTTACAAAGGATGCTACCCACCCAGTCTGTCTCCTCCTAAGTGCTGCTATTACTCATCGATGCTCCTACTGCCCACCGTACTCAGCGGCGTGCAAGCCACCACTCACCACGGACAAGCTAGTGCTTTGCGCCAGAACGCCCGCACAGATCCACCAGTGACCAGGCTGCTACTCACTGTTGTGCCCGCTTGAGCTCTCACCCACAAGATTTAAAGGCAAGGTTAATGCATTCGCACTTCCCTTATCCATCTTTCTTGGATTTTTATTCCCCTCTTTAGACATCTAAGTACAAAGCAAGCTTCCATCTGATTACCGTAAGGAGCTGATTCAGGCGCTCCTATGATTCAAGCATAGGCACTCCTGCTATGATTTAGGTGATAGCACCACTGCTTCCATCGCTAGCCCTGCTCCACCAGATCCTTGTCAAGATGGAGGACACACCCAACAAGAGGAATGAAGTGGCCATCCTCACAGACCATTTCCTCATCCTCATCCTTCGCTGCCTGACCGCTCGCTCCTTGTGCAGCTACAAATGTGTCTATCGCTCGTGGAACCGCCTTATCTCAGACTCCGAGTTCCATAAGGAGCTTCCCAAGATTGTCGCTAGATTCTTGTATCATAGCTGGAAAGGCAAATGCCACTTCACCAGCGTCAAGGTGAATGCCTTCCCCATTTAGGATGTCATCATCTTAGATTGCTGCAGTGGCCTCCTCCTCTACTGGTGTGTTGGGTTTTGCTATGTTGTCTATAATCCAATGACTAAGATGGTTGGTACTGCTAGATACCATCCATTCTCCTAGTCAGGCTTGCTTGGGGTTCGATCCGATAGTTTCCTCATGCTGCCATATGATTGAATATGGGAAGATGAAGGGTGAGTCCGAGGTGTGAACATCTACTTATCTAACATTGCAACATGGATCTTTAAGGAATCTGAATGGGGCGATGGTATAAATATGTGAGAAGTGTGTTTCTTAATAGTTTTATGCACATACTGGAGTTCTCTCAGATAGTTGTTGTTGATATGGAGGGAAGGACATGGAGGAAAATTTCTAGGCCATGTGGTGATGCAATCTCCATCCATGAAGATCAGGGTCAGTTGTGTTTATGTACTACTGATATTTTCAATATATCTCAGCTTTCAATCTGGATCCTTGAAGACTATGGTACTAATACATGGACATTAAAGCATACGGTGACCACTCTAGAGCTATTTGAACAGGACATTATTGAACTTGGTTCTGAGGTTTGTGATGCGAACTTCAGAGTGATTGCAATTGACCCAGAATGATATTTGATTTTCCTTGTTAGTGAGGATAGAACACTAATGACATATGACATTAACCATAGAAAAGTTCATGTTATCCTTGCCTGGGTCATCCGCTATCCTATAACTACCTGGAGTCTATATATCAATGGACCTCACTATCTTCCTTATGTTTCCTTGTTTATGGAGTCATTAGCAGAGTGGTAAAGGTGCATATACTGTATTTCGTTGTTATGACATGTCTTTGTTTAGGTAGAGAGTTGTTTTGATTCTATATATAGGCCAATTTAGGCTTGGTAACTAAATGAATGGTACGTTGAATATTATTAATTCTACTGCTTTGTGTAGGTTGTGAAGTCTAAGTGCTTTTGAACAATTTTCCTGCAATGGCTAAGGGAGGAAGAAGAGGGGTTCCATGGTGAATTGGCTAAAAATCTGAAGGAAGCACTAATTACACTATCCAATCCAAGTAGGAGTGCCATATAGGAGGAGCACAGCTACCACATTTTCGTTATGTAAGTCTGTGGAGATTAGTACCTTTATTATGCAACATCAGTTCACAAAGTTGTTATGTTAGCGTCCATTGGTATTGTAAAATACTCTTGTTTGTGGACATGATGTATGGATGTAATGATTATATATCTATATGATGTGTGTTTAGTAAGCTATTAAGACCTAGCTGAATTAGTATCATATTGTGAAAACCATATGCTGTCACCATCGGATATAAGCGACATTGATTGTTTTGTCATCACCACCGCCGCATACCACACTACCGCTATGCGTATGATGCGGCGGGGATCAAAAGTGTATCACCGCCGAATCATAACCCAACACCGACTATAGGATCATCAAAGGCGGATCAAACTACAAGGTGATGGCAGCCATAACCTTTGAACAGATGGTTAATACACCCAAGCGACAATGATGTTCACCTTGACATAGACATGTCAGACATCAAAGCAAAGGCAAACCCGCACTACCCACCGTCGGGTCATGGTGCAAGACAACGATGATGATGACCAGTACACAAACGGTTGATACTCCCAAGCGATAGTGATGTTCACCTTGACATAGACGCATTGGACGTCAAAGCGACGGTGGACCCACACTGTACACACAAGTGGGTCATAGCGCAAGGCGACGGTGATCAAGATCAATACATAGATGGATAATTGACCAACGCGGTGGTGTTTATTGTCCATCACAGTCGGTTGTGAACCAATGGTGATGACCTGGACTATCACCATCGACCGTTTACTACTGAGGTCAAAATTCGGCTGTGATGGGGGGTTACAAACCGACTATGATAGGTCTGCTATAGTAGTGTAGCTACAATGCTACGGGTCTTTTCCACGTAGAACACGAGACAAACGCTACAACATGGTGGGTCTATTCATAAATTTGGATACATAATACATGGCATGTCTGCATTTTGTATTTTTTAGAAAGACACTCAATAGATTGCCTCATATCTGATATATGTTAAGTAAAATAATAGCTCACAAAAGGACAATTTGACAAAAAATGACCTCCAAAAAACAAGAGTGCATTGAAGATCAAACCAGTCTTCTTCTTCGTTCGTTGCCTATTGAAGATTGAAAACCCACTGAAGAGATAGAAAAAGAAAGGGACACCTGCAAACACCCTCGCCAAACAAGGCTTGAAGACCGCAAAATCCACTCGTTGCTAACAAAGAGATCTAGAACCCACTGAAAGAACATCGACTGGAGAAAACCTCTAAGGAACACAGGCTTATAATCCATCATCATCATATCAGAGTATTGGAGATGCCAGATCTTGTAATAGAACAGATCAAAATAAGAGATCGAAATCGCCATGAAGAGAGCCAACTGATTGCTTCCCTCATAAACACACCAGCTATTGACATTTCTAAACGTCGCTACCAAAGATGGAGAATGGATTCCATCCCCGGCAATGGCGCCATGAATGTTTATGGTATTTTAATGTGACTTAAAAAGATATGAAATTCTGCAAGCGCACAGATATAACATTGTAGCATTTCACCGGGAGTATTCTAGGTATCGTTATTTATATTTTACCAAAGGGAGGAGCGATGGCTAATGAGATATTGATAAATATGTATACTTATGATGGAATCACTAACTAAACACTTATTCTAAATAGGGGAAGCCAAAAGATATATGAATGATAAGTGTATGGCAATGATTATAATCTAGAGATAGAAATAGATACTCATAAATGTAGCATAGCTAGACTAAGTAATAACACAAGAGAGAAAGATTCCTAAGTCATTCCTACGTATCAAGTCTATGTATACAAAGGCATATATACTCTTCTATAGCACAATTAACTCTTCATCATCTATACATAAGGGATATTACTAAAGAAGAGCAAGAACAGAGCTTGACTACTTCTGTCGCAATCGAGTCCTACTTGGCCTACAAATGGGAGGTGGACTACAAAGGACTCAACGAGGCTGTCACCCTCGTGATCTACCACATGATTTAGAATGTAGGGTGCATCCGCAGGTAAACAACGTATAAGCACCACGCTTACACAATGTCGACAACTTAACCCACTCAAGTACTGAGCTAAGCGCTTTGCGATCCTATGCATAAACTCATTGTTAACTATGACTATATCAAGCATGCTACCAAAGTAAACTAAGAACAAGATAGATAGAAACATAATATAGATTAAGAATAAAGTCATAGACAAGATATGAAATATAAAGGATACAATGGCTATACCAAGCCTCCAAACGATGAATCCAGAATCCTGAGCAGTAGCCCAACTCTACTTGGATCTTACTAGCTAGACTATACTAAAGCTTTGAGGTATTGGAGATCTATCCTATTCTTCTCTGGTTGATCTCTCAAATGATTGAGGTGGCTGAGGATGATCCTTTTGGAGGAGGTAGGGGGCTCCTTTTATAGGGGGCACCAGGCATCCTATGGGCCCATGAATCCGTGGCAACGATGCATCTGGACTCTTGATTCGAACCGACCTTGATATGTGGCTTAGATTGATCCTTAGAGGCGTTGGAGCACCGACATATGAAGCAGGGACTGTTTGGTGGGCCTCATAGGCCGACCGACCTACAGGTGGGCCTGGCCGGCCCCACCCCGAGCCTGTTTGGGTCGAATTGTGGTGGTTTGTCTTTAACGGTGGATTGGAGGTCCTCTAAGTCAGTTTCATCGTAGATGATCGTGATTTGCTCTGACGGGTAGGTCTACTTTGCCTATTTTCTGATTAAATGCTCCTGCAGACACAGATTCACCAAAACTTGTGCAATTTATCAGTTTAAACCATCAACAAGTTTCCCCGAGTTAACCTTTGCTCGTCCCTGAGTAAAGCTAAACTCAACAATGTATCAGAAGTTGCATCAATGTTTTGACTCCTCAAAGTACACATGCGTTCAATAAAAAATTCTCCTTCAGATTAGAATAAACTGATCTGACTTTCAAATTTACCTATATTACCTTCAACTTCAATGGGGCTTCTTAGCCTTCACTTGGGTCTTGAGCAACTGAAAGACAGAACGATCAAGTCAAGCACTTTGTCTCAAGTTCTTTGTTTCACCATGGTTCTAGAGTTTTTATAAGTTTTCAAAATAAAACTCAAAGATTCCATTGTATGATACTCTCAAGTCTCGCAATATATGTGGTATTTGTAGATCCTCACCAAGGCAAAAAAATAATGTTGTGCCTTCCTCCTACAACTAAGATTATGTGGAGCTCATAGGTGTGGAGATAGCATGTACATACTTGCAATACATATATTGTAAAGTTGTAACACCCTAAAATTTGCCTCTTTTGAAAATAGATTTAAAATGATTTGTTTCTGAATTTTGTGCTCATGAAATATAGGAAAAAGAAAATTTTTTATTAAATTAAAATTCATCATAAGGTTTAGCAACAAGTATGTGCATACATGCCGGTGCATTTGTTTCTTTGTATTGTGTGGATTTGATTCAAATTGAAAATATGCCAAAATGTCTTTAAAGTTGGCTTTGAAGTAAAAGAAAAGAAAATTACTAAATAAATGCATTTAAAAAGTTGTAAAAAATTGTTTTTGGAAAACATACCAAAATTTCTCATTTTTATTTGTATTAAAAAGTGTATTTTAAACTCTATTTGAATTTGATTTGGTTCAAAATTGAATTTGGTTTTGAAAACAAAATAGCAAAGAAATTCTTTCCTCTTTCCCCTCTATTGCGCGGCCCAAGCTAGAGCCAGCTCCCTTCCCTCCTCGCAACTGTGCGCACAGGCCCAGTGCTGTTTTTTTTTTCCGCGCGGCCCAGCTTGCTCCTTCCCTTCCCACTTGGCCTAGCAAAAGCCTACGCAGCAGCCCAGCAGAGCCATCCCTTCTCCCTCCTTACACTGATAGTCCGTCCTCACCCGTCAGGTGCCCCTTCTTCCTTGTGTCATGGCCAGCTCGGACACCGTCGCCGTCCGTGTCCGCCTCTGTTACGCCGCGCGTGCCGTGCCGCCCACGCCTCCATGCACCTTAAATACCGCCCTACGTCTGCTCCACCTCCCCATCTAAGCCGAGCGCAAGGCGTAGCCATTCCAGAGACCCCAGCACTGCCGCCGCCGCACGAGAGTCCCACGCTGCCCCGCCTCGCCCGCTTGCCGTGCCCCCACACGAAGCACCCCATATAAACCGAGCCCAGGCACCGCTATGCCCTCGCCGAATCCTAGCTTAAGTCATCGCCTCCATCCGAGCTCACGCCGCCGTCACCGTTGACGTCGCCTGCCATTTCACCGCCATCCATGCCCGAGCTCGCGTTGCTGCCCAGTTGAATCTCGCCGAGGAGCTGAGCCGGTCCGCTGAAGCCACCGTGGCATCTTGTTGTTTCTCTGTCAACTTGAGCTAGCCGACGAGCTTTACCCTGTGGAAGTCATTGCTGCTCTGCCAAGCCCGGTGCCGCCTCCGGTCCATCTCCGTTCATTGCCTAGGTGAGCTTGCCGTCGCTCTCTCGGTATCCCAGTGCTCTCCTTTTGGTCAACTGAGGCCCTAGGCCTTTTCTCTAGTGACTCCGGCGAGCTCTGATCGCCGCCGTACATGGCGCCACTGGCCGTGAGCCGTGCATGCATTGCGCTGATTCAATTTGCTAGCTAGCTTGATGACATCATCTCCAACGTCATGCTCTATTTGTGGCCGTTTTCCTTTAAAAAAACAAATCCTGAAATACAATAGAAATACACAATCGTGCTGAGCCATCCAATCTAAGATCTATGGTCCAGATTAAAACATACCCCTTCGCTGTCCTTTTTGCTAAAGAGCCCCTGTATTTTTGGCAAAATAACCCGTGGTCCAAGGCGCAATCACATATTATGTTTTTTTTTCTTTGGAAAGCATAGTTTCGACGATTTAGATCCAAAATACGTTTTCACTTATTTACAGTTTTGCCACTAATTTTGTTTTAGCCATAACTTCTCCGTTTTAACTCCGATTTGACCCGTTCAACTTGCGTTAGGTTCGTAATCTCATAACCTACATGTTTATACTACTGTTACATATGTTTTCAACTTTTAAAATTTAAGGTTAGATTTAATCTATTATTTTAATAAAGAAAATCTTGTTTATTTCATATCTTCTGCGTTTTAGCTCCGTTTTGACCCATTCAAGTTGCGTTAGATTCATAGCAATGAGATCTATGCATTAGTAACAGTGGTTAACATATTACTATTTCTAAAATTTCATGGTTTAAATCATATCTTGATTAATAATTATGCAACTAGGTTTTGTAAATAAAATATGATTTGTTTTACTTTAGTTTTATAATTCAAATCTAAATTTGACTTAATTCAATTTATATAAGATCTTATATAGTTAAAATAAATGGAGCCTATAGTTTTCTTTTCCACGTATAAAGCAAATCTTTCGGTAGTTGTATCTTTTTCACCGTAGCTCCAATTAGCGTGCTTCTCACGTCTGTGTGTTCGTAGCGATGCGTAGAATTGTGTTTCAAACTCTTTTACTTATTTTTCTATGATTGATGTACTATTCTAATTTAGATCTATTGTTTGCTTTGTGTATGATTGTATGGATGCTTATGTGGTGCTTTATGATTAAGTCCAGTCGGTGAGATATACGTGGTGATCAAGAAGAAGAAGAAGAAGAACTTTGAAGATTAAAGCTTACCGAAGGATCGGTGTTTAAGACAAGTATAGCATGGGATCTTCCTCATTGTCCAATACACCTTTAATCATTTAATTCATACTGCATGTGTCTACCTTGACTGTCACTAAGGATTTCCTAGTAGTTTCTGCCCTGTGCCTTGTCACCTATGGGTTATTGCATTGGGTAGTTTGATGCTAGTGCTCCACTACAACCATGATCTTGTAACTTGACTAATGGTATATGCGATAAACATTAAAAGATGCTTTTTAGCAACATGGAACAAGGGGGCTAGAGCATTGGGCTATTTTCATGGTGCTCTAGATTCCTCTCCCTAAGGACTTATTTATAAGTGATCATCCGGGACTTACAGTACAACTGTGAGGACTATATGGCTCTGGCTTTAGCTCAGTATGAGGACCTTTTCTAGCTTGTTAGTGGTTACCTTTATTGGCATAGGAATGGCTTGACGAATTAGGTATAGGACAGCCTCTACTCTTATGTGTATAGCCGTGAGGGAATTATGCTATTTGGCAGGGGGTTCCTAAATCTGTTTGCAGAGTGAATCTAATGGCCCTAACTTGTTAGACGAACCTTTGAAAGGCTTCATAGTGAACCCTACCGACCTTCCTTGGTAGTGGGTCAAGAGGCTGATCACCTCGGGCGAAAGGGTAAATCACGACTCACAGTGAAAGTGTACAACCTCTGTAGAGTGTAAAACTGATATATCAGCCGTGCTCACGGTCACGAGCAGCCTTGGAACCCTTACAGAATAGATGATGAACACTAATGATATGGATGATGAAGAAGCTCACTAATGATTACTGTTTATGCTATTCATTATTCATGTTTACCTGATCATGTGTTTATGGGCTTGTAATAAACTTGTTGCCATCCAATTGCTAAAAGATGACTCATTAAAAGCTAATTGCAGTTAAACCAGTGTAAGCCTTTTGAGCCTCATGAACCCCATGATATATTTGTTGAGTACGACATGTACTTACGCTTGCTTTATTTTTTAATTATTTGGATAAAAATCCTGGATGGGTACCAGATTATTAGAGTTTGGAGGAATTAGGCTTGTGATCAACCAGTCAGTTATCTCTGTGGATTTGGAGTCCTCGCCTAAAGATCGGAGTTGTCTTTCCGCTGCCTATACTCTGAGGTTATATTCTTTATACTAATACATTATGTATTTAAGCATTGTCTATTGATATTACCCTTATTTGTAGCTATATGTGAGATTTGACTTCCTGGGCTCATATATAGTGTGTATCTAGTTTTGTTCTTAAAATCGGGTGCTACAAAAGTCAAACCTCGGACCCAAAGAGAAATGAGTCATACAATCAAATCCAGATGTGCATGTGTGTGGATATATTAATGGATGTGGTGGAAACCTAATTCTACCTTGCTCCTTGAAAACATACCTCTCTCTTGAAATTTAGAGAATATTTTTGTGAGATCAGGGGCTATCTTTATTCTTTTTTTCAGGCGTACATCTTTGTACCCATTGTTTTAAATATTCCGGACATCTTTGTGTCCATTTTTTTCAATACTTTTGCATAGCCCCATGTCTCTTTTTGCAACAAAACTTTTAGAGAGATATCAATAAGAACTTGGAGCAATTATTTGGTGGATGGAAAACATATTAGATGTGTTTTTGTTTACTCCCAATGTAGGAGTAAAACATTTTTGAGTGGATCTAAATGAAAGGCATATTTTTGCGCCTACCCCCAATGTGGGAGTAGTGCATATTTGGGTGATGTGTACGTGATCTTGATTTTAAGAGCATGATAAATCTCTCATAACGGTCATAAAGCTTGACAAAACTCAATGCAAAATAAGCAACGTATATATGGAAGTTTTTCTAGCCTAAATAACATGTATGGCTCTAGTAGGAATTTAAGCTTTGTCATATAGGAACTCATCATGTAGCATTTTTATGTTTTTCAAAAGATAAATCTCCAGAATTTTAGTGTTACTTAGAACAATTTAAACAGTAGCTTAGACCTTCTCATATCATATCCGTCAACTACCTAGACTTAGATTAAGCATATGCTACCCACGAGTTTCAAGTTCAGAGTAAACCTTTATATTAAAACAGTTTTATCCAAAAACTTGGGAGAATCCAAGGCTGAAAACTAGGTACTTGAAAAGAATTACAGCAGAGCAACTATTCATCATTTCTATTTTCAGAGATTACGTAGAGAGTCCCTTTTATTTATTCAACTTTTAAAAACAAACTTAGACACTCTTTTTATTTTATTTTCATTTTTAGATCACACATTATTACTATAAATAACTATATATATTATTTATTTTGCTTTTAGTTTTTCATTTTTTTAATATAATGCAAAGGGAAAGAAAATACTTAACTCGATACATGGGGATACCTCTCCCCCAAGCTGGTTGTTGACGTGATGCTCAATGAGGTGGCCTGATGTGAAAATGCTAGAACAGAGTCTCCCAGTTCTGGTTTTGCTGTTGCTAGAGATTGGCCACCTCGTGTCCCATAGCTGCCTACCATTGTGTATGACTAAGTAAAGTACCTTGTATGGCAGCTATTGTCTCTTCAATGGTCGTAAGCCTATTGTCGATGCGGTGATGGGTCTCCTAGAAGTCATGGTACCCACGAGTAGAGAAAGACATTCGTCCTCCGTGATGCCCACTTGAGGTTGCTTCTTGGTCTTGGCCTTGATAGTACTAGAAATCTCCAGCATGCCATTGTTCACTTGGAGCTTGCTGCCAGGAGCCCTCTGAATGGTCAGGTGTGGGTTGGCTCTAGATAGTTTGCTGAGGTTGGAACATACGGGAAGGCCCCACTTGGTCAAACCCTGCATAGCTAGCATATGCTGGTTCCTCAGGTGTTAGATCATTGGCGTAGAACTGTCGGTGTGACGAACGAGTCTGACTTGCAGAGGCACTCCTCGAGGTGTTGCTTCTATCTTTTGCAAGTCCATGGTTAAAGATTGCACATCATACAAACCAGTATTCCAGTTAGGTAATGGCTTGTTTGTATAGCCACGATACATCATAACAATACTTCCATCGTCTTTCTTTTTAAGCATATGAGATTACCAAAAATTTTCAAAATCAATGTAAAGGCATGGCTCAATGATGAGTGTAAGTAAAGAAGTATACAAGAGACCCATGTTGGTGGCAATTCGGGTGACCAAAGAGGTACACTTAACGTCACCAACAAGAGTGAAAACTTCTAACCATTGATTCATCATAAATTTTACAGGAGAATTTTTTCTTCTTTTGACCATGGCATACATCAATTTTAATTCATCTATTCTCACAGTACGTGTGTCAGACCTGGGAAACATTATCATCCCTAACCATTTATGCATGAAGCGCAAGGTTGGGTTACGAATGTCATTAGTTCGGGGATGAAAGAAATCAGTTTTCCCAGAAATTTCCCTCCAAAATTTTACTTTATCAAAGTCTTGTATAGCAGAGTCTACATCTATGACACATTGTGCATCAAAACCTAGGAGAAGACTTAAATCTTTCCAGGAAGAAGAATACTCCTTCCCAAAAAATCTATAATCTATCCCAGTGTATGTGATGTTCAAGGTGCACAAGAATTCCATAGTCAAAAGTTTCGAGCCAGACTTTGAAACATCTCAAAAATTTTCCCATCCTACGACGTGAAATATTAAATCAAATTCAGCATCCATACCTATTGCTAGAAGTAGTCGAGGATCATACATGTTCATGAGTGAGAATGTTCATGGCTTAAATCGTTTGAAGTTCTCCCTTTCTTGGCGAGATCGCCAATGGAGGTCTTTCTCTTCCATCAGGTTGTTGATCTGCGATTGAGCAGGGGTCACAGCGGCTCCAGCGGATGGTTCATCGACTTGCATGTCAGAGCCTGCTCGGGAAGACATACTCCTGGTGGAGTAGGAAGATGACGACCGGGTGAGCTTGTTCTTGACGCTCTTCCACATCCTGCAAAAAATCAACAAGAACAAACAAAACTCGTGGAATGGATTAGAATAGAAGGGTTAGCGGTCAGTCGTCCAGAGGTTAGTAGTTCTTGGAGATCAGAAATATTTTCTTTTTAGTAGGTTATCTATCTTATATTTTTTAATTTTCTAATTTTTGTAGCACTTCTATATTTGGAATTTCTAAACTACAGAGGAGAATTTCGAACTGAGGAAGCTAGCAACTGAAATTGAGATGTGAGTGAGGAGAGTTGCAGCCAGGAGGGTCGAATTTATAGGCGTGGCAGCAGAAGGCCGGCCGGCCTAGTGGTGGGGCCGGCCCTGTATTTCCTCTGTATACATTTGTATATATGTGCTATATAGAAAATATTTTATGCATTGCAAAAAATAAACATGCTAAGGAAAATAAATCATGCAAAAAGTAAATATGGATAACTACCGATTTTACCTCCCGGCGAGGGTTAGGTGTTTTGAGTCCATCGAACTAGACTTCTCCATGCATTTAGTCTTCTATAGATGCATGGCCTAGTCCAGGGCATGAAGACTGGGTTGATTGTTTTCAGGCCATACCATTTTCACCTTGGAGCATTGCTCCTATCTTGGCTTGAAGTCAAATCGCTCTTCTTTCCCGTTGATATGGAACTGGATTTCTCCAGCCCCAACATCAATTTGTGCATCCGTGGTGCTCAAAAAGGGCCTCCCAAGAATGAGGGGCATCTTCGTGTTTTCATGCATGTCAAGCACCACAAAGTTGACTGGTACAAAGAAATTTCTTATTCTTACCGGGATATCTTCGGTGATTCCTGCAGGGTAGTGAACCGATTGGTCCGCTAACTGCAGGCACATTGGTGTTGGCGAAAGTGTTGTATAGTTGAGCTTGTCGAAGACAACTTTGGGCATGACACTAACGCTGGCACTAAGGTCACACAGTGCATGATCAAAGTTCAGTTTTCCAATTGAGCAATCAATAGTGGGGCATCCTAGATCCTTTTTCTTTATGGGTGATATGTTTAGGATGGCCGCACTACATTCCTCTGTTAGCTTGATTACTTTAGTGGTGGGCAAAGGTCTCTTGTTGTTCAGAATGTCTCTGAGATACTTTGCATAGGTGGGTACCTGTATGGCATCTAGAAGAGGTATATTGATATATAATTTTTGAATTACTTCCACAAACTTACCGAATTGCTCGTCCACTTTGGATTTTTGATTTCTGTGTGGAAACGATAGGAAGTTGGTGTCATGAAAATCATGTCGTATTTCTTGTACTTGTGGCTCAACTTCTTCAGCTTCATAGTTTCTCTTTTCATCCTGCGCTGTTGGTGCCTTACCTGTCTTTGTTGGATATGGAGGATCATGAGTAGACTTACCACCTCATGTGGTTATGGCGTTAACCTTTTCAGGGTTAGTGGCAAAAGGCAAATCAGTGGCCAGCTGAGCTATTTGTGATTCTAACTTTTTGTTATAGCTTAGCTGTTCATTTATAGCAGAAGAAAAACTATCCATTTTAGTATTTATATTTTCTAAAATCTTATCATTAGAAGCAAGCTATTTAGAAATGTTCTCATTAATCCTAGCTTGTTCTAAGATAAAATCTTTCAAGGATGGTTCATTATGATTCAAAGAATTATAATAGTTACCTGGGTACTTACCTTGGTAGTTTGACCATTGTTGTTGGTCCCATCCTTGTCCTTGTTGCTGATGACCATATTTGATGAAGTTTACCTTCTTTTGTGTTTTGGGGCAGTTATTCCCCGAGTGCCCAATGTTTCCATAGAATTCACATATGATTTGTGAATTATAAGCTTCTAGGAGAGCTTGCCGATCTTTCTTGTAATTGGCTCGCTGTTCGAGCCAATTTAACAGTAGGTCCATTTTAGTAGACAGTACACACACATCCTCTTTGACTTCTTCGCTCTTCTTGCAATGTTGGATGCTGTCTCTAGACCAGCCTTGGTTAGAGGTTATCTTCTCCATGAGAGCTATGGCATTATTAATTGTGAGTGACATAAATGCTTCCCTAGCAGCAGTATTGAGCCGTTCATGAGCCTACTTAGTTAATCCATGATAAAAGCTTTGTATGAGCAACCAATCCTCCATCCCATGATGAGGACATTCTGAAATATATTCTTGAAAACGTTCCCATGCCTCTGGAATGGTTTCATCTCTTTGTTGCCGGAAGTTGGAGATTCTTCCTCATAGGGCATTGGTTTTACCATAGGGAAGAATTTTGCTCGAAAGGCATTTGAACATTCTACCCATGTGTTGATGTCATCTTTGTTGGCATAGAACCACTGCTTCGCCTTTCCCAAAATAGAAAATGAAAATAGATGGAGTAGTATGATGTCTTGGGCGATGTCCTTGATAGTGATTGTGCTACTAATCTCTAGGAAATTCTGGAGATGAGTACTAGCGTCTTCATGTACTTTTCCGCTGAACGGGCTAGCTTGTATCATGTTGACGAGGCTTAGCTTGAGTTCGAACTCAATGTTCCTAGTATTGAGTGTTGGTCTAGTGCGAATGTTTTTAGTACTTGGAGCAGAGAATTTGCGTAGCGTTTTGTTGGCCATGACCTCAAATGATGGTGTTGAGATGCCTCTTGATTGGTTTGATTCTGACTGGGAAGCTTGTCTTGATGAGCTTTGTATTATACTTTGAGTGTAAGCTTCCAGTTCTGTAATACCCTGTAGAAGATATGAACAGATAAAATCAAGGGTAAACCTGCTAGAGCAGTGGTGCATAGTTATGATATCATCAAGAAGTATTATTTAATCAATTCTCTTTTAGCCTGTGCCGTCCCCGGCAACGGCGCCAGAAATGCTTGTTGAAATTTCTAAATGTCGCTACCAAAGATGGAGAATGGATTCCATCCCCGGCAATGGCACCATAAATGTTTATGGTATTTTAATATGACTTAAAAAGATATGAAATTCTACAAGCGCACAGATATACCTTTGTAGCATTTCACTGGGAGTATTCCAGGTATCGTTATTTATATTTTACCACAGGAAGGAGCGATGACTAATGAGATATTGATAAATATGTATACTTATGATGGAATCATTAACTAAACACTTATTCTAAACAGGGGTAAGCCAAAAGATATATGAATGATAAGTGTATGGAAATGATAATAATCCAGAGATACAAATAGATACTCATAAATGTAGCATAGCTAGACTAAGTAATAACACAAGAGAGAAAGATTCCTAAGTCATACCTACTTATCAAGTATATGTATACAAAGGCATATATACTCTTCTATAGCATAATTAACTCTTCATCATCTATGCATAAGGGACATTACTAAAGAAGAGCAAGAACAGAGCTTGACTACTTCCGTCACAACCAGGTCCTACTTGGCCTACAAATGGGAGGTGGACTACAAATGACTCAAGAGGTTGTCACCCTCGCGATCTACCACACGATCTGGAATGTAGGGTGCATAATATAGATTAATAATACAATGGCTATACCAAGCCTCCAGACAACGGATCCGGAATCCTAAGCAGTAGCCCAACTCTACTTGGATCTTACTAGCTAGACTATACTAAAGCTTTGAGGTATTGGAGATCTTGAAGAGATATGAGTTGGGGAATACTAGATGATATTGATCAGGCATAGTCAGTGCATACATATAGGCTAGGTGGGGAGCCTTGATAGGCAGGCCCACGAACCCGATTACATTCCAACACTCCCCCACAGTCGGAATTGAGAGCACCGCAAACATTAAGACTGGACCTAAACTCGGTGAAGACGGACGTCGGCAAGCCTTTGGTTAAGACATCGGCGTACTGGGACGTAGTGGGCACGTGTAGGACGCGGACTTCACCGAGGGTGACCCATTCTGTGACGAAGTGTAGATCGATCTCAACATGCTTGGTTCGTTGATGCTGGACCGGGTTGGTGGAGAGGTAGACAGCACTAACGTTGTCACAATAGACCACAGTGGTGCGGCGAAGAGGATGGTGGAGCTCTTGCAGAAGTTGACGTAACCAGTAGGCTTCAGCAACACCATTCGCCACGGCCCGATATTCCGCCTCAGCACTAGACCGGGACACTGTAGGCTAACGCTTGGATGACCAGGAGATGAGATTGTCCCTGAGAAATAGCGCATATCCAGAGGTTGACTTGCGTGTGTCAGGACATCCCGCCCAATTAGCATCTGTGTAGACAGTAAGATCAGCCGATGTGGTTTGGTGGAGATGGAGACCAAGATCCAGAGTACCCTGAAGGTAGCGAAGAATGCGCTTCATAGCACCAAGATGAGGCTCCCGGGGGTCATGCATATATAGACAGACCTGTTGAACAGCATACGCAATATCTGGTCGGGTGAAGGTGAGATACTGAAGGGCACCAGCGATACTGCAATAGTGTGTAGGGTCGACGACTGTGACACCATCAGCAGAGAGCTTGGCTTGAGTATCCACAGGGGTGCTGCAGGGCTTGCAGTTGAGCATACCAGCATGTTCCAGAATATCCAGCATATACTGACACTAGGAGAGAAATAAACTGTCACGATGGCACTGAACACTGACTCTGAGGAAATGATGAAGAGATCCCATGTCCGTCATAGAGAATTCCTGGCAGAGAGTTGTAATAATCCACTAAAGAAAACTCATGGAGGAGGCCGTTAGAACAATGTCATCCACATATAGGAGCAAGAAAGCCATATCAGAGCCGTGACAATAAATGAACAGCGAAGTATCAGACTTTGCCTCTGTAAAACCAAGGGAGGTGATATGAGAGGCAAACTGACTATGCCAGGCGTGAGGAGCTTGCTTCAATCCATAAAGAGACTTGTTCAGGCGGCAAACATAATCAGGTCTGGAGGAGTCAACAAAACCAGTTGGCTGAGCACAATAGACTGTCTCGGTCAAGGTGCCATGGAGAAATGCATTCTTCACATCAAGCTGATGAATTGGACATGAGCGAGAGAGTGCCAAAGTAAGAACTGCCCGAATGGTTGCTGGCTTGACCACAGGAGTGAAAGTTTCATCATAATCAATACCCGGACGCTGTATGAAACCGCGCAAGACCCACCGAGCCTTGTAGCGGTCAAGAGAGCCATCTGACTTGAACTTGTGACGAAACACCCATTTTCCTGTAACAAGATTGACACCACGTGGTCGAGGCACCAAGGTCCAGGTGTCATTGGCTTGCAGGGCATCAAACTCTGCCTACATAGCAAGGCGCCACGTAGGGTCCAGCAGAGCGGTGCGGACAGAGGTGGGCACCGGAGAGAGAGCCGACGTGTGCAGGTTCAGGCGGTTGATGGGATGGCGAACACCATCCTTGCCACGTGTGCGCATTGGTGACAGGGATGATCGTCTAGGGCGCCGTGGCGGTGGTGGGGCCGGTGGGGCGACCGGCGTCGCTGGCAGCGACCTGGGACGGGGCGTCCACAGGGGCAGCAGCACTGGTCTGCCCGCCTGAGAAGGCGCCGCTGGGAGTGCCCGTGGCTGGCGCCTGAGGCGCGAGGCTGCTACTGCCTGGCCTCCCCGGGGCGGCATCCATGCCGCTAGGAAGACGGGTACCTGCATGCACAACTCTTGACCCACTGGGTGAAGAGGAATCATCAGCGTCATCCAAAAAATCAAGTGTGGTGGGATCCTGGGGTGAAGTGGACATATCGGCGAAGGGAAATACCGTCTCATCAAAGACAACATGACGAGAGACGATGATCTGGTTAGATTGAAGGTCAAGACACCGATAGCCCTTATGATCGGAGGAATACCCCAGCAAGACACACAGGGAGGAACGCGGTGATACCATGAAGAGATATGAGCTGGGGAATACTAGATGATATTGATAAGGCATAGTCAGTGCATACATATAGGCTAGGTGGGGAGCCTTGATAGGTAGGCCCACGAGCCCGATTACATTCCAACAGATCTATCCTATTCTTCTCTGGTTGATCTCTCAGATGATTGATATGGCTAAGGATGATCCTTTTGGAGGAGGTAGGGGGCTCTTTTTATAGGGGGCACCAGGCATCCTGTGGGCCCATGAATTTGTGGCAATGATGCATCTGGACTCTTGATTCGAACCGACCTTGATATGCGGCTTAGATTGATCCTTAGAGGCGGTGGAGCACTGACATATGAAGCAGGGACTGTTTGGTGGGCCTCATAGGCCGACCGGCCTACAGGTGGGGCCGGCCGGCCCACCCCGAGCCTGTTCGGGTCGAATTGCGGCAGTTTGTCTTTAACGGTGGATTGGTGGTCCTCTATGTAGGTTTCGTCGTGGATGATCATGATTTGCTCTGACGGATAGGTCTACTTTACCTGTTTTCTGATTAAATCCTCCTGCAGACACATATTCACTAAAACTTGTGGAATTTAACAGTTTAAACCCTAATCCTATGTTGATGATCTTGTTTATTCGATTTTACATGTTATATTGATGGTAAATAATGAGGGTTAACGACCGTCAACACCGGCCAACTGACACCAAGATTTGAAGAGAAGACCAAACTCTCACTGGCCCTTCGTCAACGCCAAATCAAAACGTCGATGAGGTAAGGAGAGGCCGAAGAGACCTTATTCCAGCGCGTCATCATCACAACCACCTCGTTGATGATGCCAGAAACTAAACCCTAGAAAAATAAGGATGAATGAAAACTAAAAACTACAAAAAAAACTAAAAACTACGGAGGGATCAGGTCCCCACTCGTCTGGGCAACGGCTTGGTCGCCAGATGAGAGAGAGGAGGGGGATCGAGGCTTTCCTGTGGGAAAGCGCAGCTGCGGTTATTTTTTCCCACATTTTTTTTTACAAATGGTTGTTTTTCTCTGGTGGACGGCGCGATCCTTGAGAGTGTCTGCCTTTGGTATTGGCACGCAGGCGGAGCCGCGGAGGAGAGCTGGCAGTACTGCCGTGGGCTTCTCCAGAACATACTGTAACCATTCTCTGGGCCAAACACCAACGCGTTACGCTTCTTGGACCTGGGCTGCCGGAACGGCACGAGCCCAACATTTGGCAGCAAATATCAGCAAGCGCTGCACGAATCGCAAAAGTGACAAAGGGTCGTTTCGTGACTAACTGTTACTCCATCCGTTCCAAATACATAGCAAATTCAATATACTGAACAAATCAAAACGACTTATAATTTGGAAAGGAAGGATTACTAATCAGTAATAACTCCTCAAGTAAGTTTTAGGATCTCCGGTATATATATGTGCCTTTTCTTGTAGCGCTGCACAAAAGCATTTTGTCCTCTATTAAAAGCTAGGTTGCTATTAGCTAGTACGCTCTAGCTATTACCGCTTATAAGATGTTTAGCTAATCCAAACAGGGAGTAACATTAACTATTCAACCTTCATCTCCATCCGAAACAAAAAGAAATAGCAATAATTTCTCCTCTTTTTTTTTGTTGTTGATTTGAGAAAAATGGACAACTGATCTCACAAGGCCATAATAGGCCCCACATGAAGGCAAATCCCAGCCCCAAGCCGAACCCTCCTTCTCGTCACAGACCCACCTTAATTACTAGTGGGAGGACCTGCCACTGTCACGTACTAGAGGAAGCCAAGCCAATATAATACAGTTTCGAAGCACAAAGCCATAGCTTTCACTGATGAGCTCCTCAAGTCCTTCCATATCAGCGGTGATCGACCTAGCCATAAAGGAAAACCGCATAACAGTTTGGTCCATATAGATCCACGTGGACTCTCCAAGGGCTGTTGCGGATTGGCAACTGCAGGCTACCTGTGTTATGACCGGCGTCACATATACCAGGAGGAGGCCCATTAGTGGCTGAGCTTGTGCGCCGGCATTAGAGGACTAACAGCCCATATTATCTATTATTTAGTCTATTTATTAGATATATCCCTTATTTTTTAGAGCTATATATATGGCTTGTAAGGATAATCAAGCAGAAACAATATATTTGTTTCCGGCTTCCTTAGGGAGCCGGGAGATTTGCCCTAGCCGCCGCTTCCTCCCTGCTCCTCACGTTCATCCTCCACCACGGCGCCCAGCCGCCGGCAGCGAGGTCCCAAGCCTGCTCCACCTCCCTCTCACCCCTACAGACTCCGTGATCTACGCGGTAGGATCCGTAATCCTATCAGCCTGGTATTAGACTGCTCAGGAACGATGTCGCAACCTCAGCTGACCTCCTCCTTCCCACCACCACCACCTACCTCCACCGCGCCGCTCCAATCTGCGGGCTCCGAGGTCTCGGATGGCTCGACGACTTCTGCTGCGCCGCTCACGCTCGAGTCCTTGGCGGTTGCGATCCTCGACATCAACCGCAACATCGCGTCCATGCAGGCGGCTTGGGCGGGGCTCGTCCAGCAGCCCTCCCCCCCGGCCGTTCTCGACGCCGCCGCCGTCCACGGGGGTTCCCTCTGTGAGCTCCCAGCCGCTGCTCCCGCCCTCGAGTTTCCCTTACGGGATGCCGGTCTCAGGCCCTGGAGTGCCGCTCCATCTTCTTCGCTGGCCGGCCTCGCCGTCCCCAATTCCATCATGGGCAATGGGCTCGGTCGCTCCTCTGGTCTACACCAACGCTGCCACCGTCACGCAATCAGCAAACGCGCCCGCGACGTCGTTAGCAGTGCAGCAGGTCCTCTCCGGGGGGGTGGATGCCTCCCTCCCTGGGGGCCCCACAGCAGCGGATCAGTCCGCTATCTTCGGCGCTCAGGCTGCTCCAAAGTTCTACAAACTCGAGTTCCCAACGTATGACGGCTCCGTCGACCCGCTCAATTGGTTGAACCAATGTGAGCAATTCTTCCAGGGACAGCAGACGATGGCTTCGCAGCGCACCTGGCTCGCGTCCTATCACATGAAGGGTGCTGCACAAACATGGTACTACGCCCTGCAACAAGACGAGGGCATGCCGCCCTGGGAGTGCTTTCGGGAACTCTGCTCCCTCCGCTTTGGGCTGGCTATACAGGGCACTCGCTTGGCCGAGTTGGCGCGCCTGCCGTTCCTCTCCACCGTGAAAGACTACTCCGAGCGCTACAACGCCGTCCTGTGCCATGCCCGTGACCTCTCCCCTCGCCAAAAGGCGGAGTTGTACGTGGTAGGGCTACCGGACCAGATCCAAGTGCATGTGGAGATGCGCACGCTGTGGGACCTCCAATCTACCATATACTTGGCTCGGGCGTTCGAGCGCTGCGTGGCCGTTCCAGTGCCCCCTGCCCCTCAGCGGGGCAACCGTCCTCCTCAACGCCAGGGGCTACCGCCCCTCCCACGCGCGTCGGGCGTGGCTCCGGTCCTGGGGGGCGTGCTGCCCCCTCCAGTAGCTGGGCCAGCAGCTGCCAACGTGCTGGCTATGCGTCCGTTCCGCCGCCTCACCCCGGCGGAGATGGCTGAGCGCTGCCGACAAGGGCTCTGTTTTAATTGTGACGAGCCTTATGTTCGCGGCCACGTCTGCCAGCGCCTGTTCTACGTGGAGTGCGACAACTTCATCGACGACATCGCGGCTAATGACGCTGCTGCGGTTGCCATCCACTCGGAGGAACCGGCAGCCCCGAAGCTCGCTGGGGCTAATGCTTTCGTCGTCTCTCTTCATGCTGTTGCAGGGATCCGGCCGGCGAACTCCATGCTCGTGCCGGCCACCATCAAGGGAGAGCGCTTCCTCCAGGGTGCTGCCATGCGCCGCCTGGGGCTCTCTCCCTCTGGTGGCGAGGATCTTCGCATCACGGTCGCTAATGGTGACCGCCTAGCCTGCGTGGGGATCGCTCGCGACGTCCCCATCCGCATCGCTGACGAGGACTTCATCATTACTTGCGTCAGTCTGGACCTCGGCGGGTTCGACTTCATCCTCGGTTTTGACTTCCTCCGGACGTTGGGACCCATCTTGTGGGACTGCACCGCCCTCACCATGGCGTTCTGGCGCGACGGTCGGTGCGTCACTTGGCAAGGCGTGGGCGGCTCGGCCATGCCTACCGACCAGCAGCGCTCGGCCGCGACCGCGGTCACCACCGACCCGGTGCTGCCCCAGCTGGACAGCCTCCTTTAGCAGCACGGCGCCATCTTCGACGAGCCCCACGGGCTCCCTCCAGCGCGCCCCTACGACCACCGCATTCACCTGCTGCCCGGTACCGCGACGGTGGCGGTGCGCCCTTACCGCTACCCCCAGCTCCAGAAGGACGAGCTGGAACGTCAGTGTGCGGAGATGCTCACGCAAGGCATCATTCGACCGAGCACCTCGCCGTTCTCCGCGCCCGTTCTCTTGGTGCGGAAACCAGACAAGTCCTGGCACTTCTGCATCGACTATCGTGCCCTCAACGCCAAGACCGCCAAGGACAAGTTTCCGATTCCAGTGGTTCACGAGCTGCTTGATGAGCTCCATGGTGCGCGCTTCTTCACCAAGCTGGATTTGTGCTCTGGTTATCACCAGGTGCGCATGCACCCCGACAACGTAGCTAAAACGGCGTTCCGCATGCACCATGGCCACTATGAGTTTTTGGTGATGCCGTTCGGTCTCTCCAACGCTCCAGCTACCTTTCAGGCGTTGATGAACGATGTCCTCCGGCCATACTTGCGCAGGTTTGTGCTAGTATTTTTTGATGACATCCTGATGTACAGTTCCTCCTGGGCCGAACACCTACAACATGTCAACATCGTCCTCCATGCCCTGCGAGCGCACAACCTCCACCTCAAGCGCTCCAAGTGCTCCTTCGGCACTGCGTCCGTGGCTTATTTTGGCCATGTTATCTCCAAGGACGGAGTGGCCATGGACGCGGACAAGGTCGCGGCGGTTCATGCGTGGCTGACCCCATGCTCCGCCCGTGGTCTCCGAGGCTTCCTAGGCCTCGCAGGCTACTACAGGAAGTTCATTAAGGATTTCGGCATCAT
Source organism: Miscanthus floridulus (assembly GCF_019320115.1). Taxonomy (NCBI): domain Eukaryota; kingdom Viridiplantae; phylum Streptophyta; class Magnoliopsida; order Poales; family Poaceae; genus Miscanthus; species Miscanthus floridulus. The sequence continues at coordinate 1,351,387 of NC_089592.1, read as the reverse complement.
CGTTGCCCCGTTGACGCGTCTCTTGCGGCGAGACGCGTTTGCTTGGGACGACAACGCGACCATGGCGTTTGAGGCGCTCAAGGTCGCCCTCACTACGGGGCCAGTCCTGCAGATGCCTGACTTCGACAAGCTCTTCATCGTGGATTGTGATGCGTCGGGTGCGGGGTTCGGTGCCGTCCTTCACCAGGGCACTGGACCCCTTGCCTACTTCAGCCGGCCTTTCACTGTCCGCCATCTCAAGCTTGCAGCTTATGAGCGCGAACTCATCGGGTTGGTGCAAGCCGTTCGTCATTGGCAACCGTATTTGTGGGGGCGTCACTTTTTGGTCCGTACTGATCATTACAGTCTTAAATTTTTACTTGACCAGTGCTTGTCCACAGTTCCCCAGCATCAGTAGCTCAGCAAGCTTTTTGGCTTTGACTTCGCGGTGGAATATCGCCTGGGCCGCCTCAACACCGTGGCCGACGCGCTGTCCCGGCGTGACGCCGAGGCCGTGGCGCGCGAACGCCGGGTTGCTGCTGCATGGCCGGCGTATCTTCGTACCCGACGTCGGTGACCTGCGCCACCAAGTTATGCAGCTGGCCCATGCGGCTGGACATGAGGGTGTACAGAAGACTCTCCACCGCCTCCGCGCCGACTTCTACATCCCAGGGGATCGCTCCCTAGTCTAGGACTGGGTGCACACTTGTGCGACGTGCCAGCGCAACAAGACGGAGGCATTCTAGCCGGCCGGGTTGCTCCAGCCGCTGGAGGTGCCTGACCAAGTCTGGGCCGACATCTCCATGGATTTCATCGAAGGGCTGCCCAAGGTTGGCGGGAAATCCGTCATCCTCACCGTCGTCGACCGCTTCTCCAAGTACGCGCATTTTATTGCGCTTGGGCACCCCTACACGGCTACCTCCATCGCTCGCACCTTCTTCGACAACGTCGTCCGGCTCCACGGATTCCCTTCGTCGATCGTCAGTGATCGGGATCCCGTGTTCACCGGCCATGTCTGGCGGAATCTCTTCCAGATGGTGGGCGTCAAGCTTCGCATGAGCACCGCTTTTCATCCTCACACCGACGGCCAGTCGGAGGTGGTCAACAAGGTGATTGCCATGTATCTACGTTGTGTTACAGGTGACCGGCCAAGGGCGTGGGTGGACTGGCTGTCGTGGGCGGAGTATTGCTACAATACCTCCTTCCACACGGCCCATCGGATGACTGCCTTTGAGGTGGTGTACGGCCGCCCTCCTCCGCCTATTCTGCCGTACAGGCAGGGGATGGCGAGGACCGACGCCGTAGATAGCCTTCTCTGTGACCGCGATGTGGAGTTCCAGGTGGGTGACTGGGTGTGGCTGCACCTCCTCCACCGCACCGCACAGTCCCTCGACCCGCGGGGTAAGCGCAAGTTGGGTCATCGCTATGCTGGTCCGTTCCAGGTGCTGGAACGCATTGGTCGTGTCGCGTACCGCCTCCAGCTGCCTGAGAACGCCCGCATCCACGACGTCTTCCACGTTGGTCTCCTGAAGCCGCACCGCGGCGACCCTCCAGCGACCCCGACCAGCCTTCCTCCGGCCATGGAAGGCTGGCTACTTCCTGCTTCGGTGCGGGCTCTCCGTGCGCTTCAGCGCCGTGGTGTGTGGCAGGTGCTGATCCAGTGGCACGGCCTCCCTGAAGACGACACTACATGGGAAACCCTCGACGAGTTCCGCCACCACTTCCCCGACTTCCAGCTCGAGGACGAGCTGTTTGCGCAGGCGGGGAGAGATGTTATGACCGGCGTCACATATACCAGGAGGAGGCCCATTAGTGGCTGAGCTTGTGCGCCGGCATTAGAGGGCTAACAGCCCATATTATCTATTATTTAGCCTATTTATTAGATATATCCCTTATTTTTTAGAGCTATATATATGGCTTGTAAGACATTTGGATAATCAAGCAGAAACAATATATTTGTTTCCGGCTTCCTTAGGGAGCCGGGAGATTTGCCCTAGCCGCCGCTTCCTCCTTGCTCCTCACGTTCATCCTCCACCACGGCGCCCAGCCGCCGGCAGCGAGGTCCCAAGCCTGCTCCACCTCCCTCTCACACCTACAGACACCGTGATCTACGCGGTAGGATCCGTAATCCTATCAACTTGCCATATATATGCACCAATCTTTTCTTTGCCTAGTGGAATCAATTCCAACTTGCCAGATAAAGTAAGACTATTTCTTTCTACAAGTGCTGGGATCATTGGTGATGTACAGAGATACATGCAAATCACAACTGACTAAAAAGCAGAAATGAATAACAACCACTTTCTGGCAGATTTTGGTACCGCCGGTCACCTGTGACACATTTAAAGGTGATGGGTTTTGCTCAGACTGCCACTTTTATTAATATGGTGTGGATCAGAAGGCCGTGGGTGACTCAGCATGGTGACCTTATGATAATCTCCGACATGAAGATCTTCTCAAATTCCTCCTTTTCTTGAGGGTTTTCTTACAAATTCATGGTGAAGGATCAATCTTTTTGAGGATATTGTTGTGAACACACACTCACCATTCACCATGTATGTGCCAGCTATGGCTGAAGTTTCACCTGATTTGGAGGTCATTTCATTGTATTTTTATCTCTCCCTCCCAAATCTTTCAAGCTGTTTCTCTGTGCTGATTTTGAAAGTTTTTGAAAGAAGTCCTGATGTTTTGATTTCTCCAAGATAGAGAAACTTACTCCTAAATTCTTTCAAAGGTTCAGGCCAGAAGTTCCAAATTTTACATAGGAAAAATGGCTGAACTCAACTTAGAAGTTGGACATGATATGACCTTTTGGTGCTTTTGATTGTTCTATCGCGTTTTTATTTCATGTGTGTTTTTCACTTAGTTTCGTTCCTAGGTTAGTTATTAAGACTACTTGTAACTGTGTGATCTTGGTGATTGTTAAAATAGAAGCCCTTGGGTCAACTTGGGACATATGCCTTAATTCTTCCGTGTGAAGAATTTTTGGTTCCCATATTCACCGCTCTGACTATTCTAGAACTTTGTTAGTTAATTGTGCGTCACAAATATGATAACAGTTTGTGCATGGTGAAAGGATGAAATGCATGCTTTCTTTATTTAGTATATATGCGTGCTTGACAACAAGTCCAAAACCCACAAGTATGATGCAATTACAATAGGTAGTGCACATCTGAGTCCTTGATCTATCGCGTACATGCCCAACTCTACAGACTAATGCATTAATCTTGTGCAAGTATAGGGACAAGGAAGAGTTTCTCTGTACGATGCACTGTCACCCCAAATGATTCAGTCATATCGATGCCTTTCTTCGCTAATTCCACAGGTAGCTCCCAATTGAATTGGTAGATAAGGTTTGCAAGCATGACTTCGATAGTTGAACTTGCAAAGTTTATACCCGGGCATATCCTTCGCCCTGCCCCAAATGGTAAGTATTGGAAATCGTTTCCTTTATTGTCCATAGCTGCGGCGCTACCTCCTTCCATGAACCGCTCAGGCATGAACTCTTCCGCTTTCTCCCAATAGCTAGGATCCCTTGCAAGAGCCCAGCTATTAACAATGGCACGTGTTCCCGATGGTATCGTGTATCCTTCTATGTTGCAATCGGCCATGGAGAGGTGGGGCACAAGAAGCGGCGCTGGCATATGGAGTCGGAGTGTCTCTTTGATGACTGCCTTTAGGTAGACTAAACTGTTAAGCTCGTCTTCAGTTACTATCTCTTTTCCCTTCGCTATAGTGCTTCTCACCTCGGCTTGTAGCTTGTTCATGAGGCAGGGGTTTCGCATGAGCTGAGCCATCACATATTCAAGCACTATGAATGATGTATCTGTGCCAGCTTCAAACATGACCTACATACAAATGGATACATATATATAAGAATCAGCAGCATATATTTATATGTGTAGGCGGTAGTTGTGGGTGAGGTCACGTTATTATATACCACCAGCTGCGCCTTAATATGATCTCTCGTGAGGTTGTACTCTTGTTGAAGGGAGAGCAAGACATCGATGAAGTCACTCTCCTCCCCGTCACGTTCTGACGCTGGCCTGCTTGCATGGTCATCGATGAGCGTATTGAGTAAGTCGTCCCACATCTTGTTCACCTTTTGTGCCTTTGCACACACCATCCTCTTGATGATGTCTAGTTTCACCAGCACTGGGAAGTAGTCCTCTATGTTGAATCCCCCGATGAGAGACGAGTTGGCCTCGACTAGCTCCCGGAAAAGTTTATTGCGGCCTTCCTGTCTGAAGAACTTGCCAGACACAGCGTGACACACGATGTCGTTGGCGAAGGAGTTGAGCAGTTCACTCAGGTCGACAGCGGTGCCTGCGGTGGCCGCCTCGCGGATCTTAGCCACCACCAACCTCACCTGTTGTGAATTATTTTCAGGCAATCATATCTTCGTCTATTGAACAATATATCTTAGTGATTGCTCAAATTGACGCTTGGTTATTACCTCATGCTCGCGTGCATGGCGGTAGGTCCGGACCTTCTTGTTGGTGAGGAGGTGCGTGGTGGCAATCTTCTTGACCTGGCGCCAGTGCTCACAATACGGGGAGAAGGCGACGTCTGTGGAGCCGTAGAAGAGGATGTCGGTGACGGGGGAGTAGGCCCTGGATGCGAAGATGTGGTCTTGTGTGCGGAGCACGGCCTGTGCGGCGCTCGGCGAGGAGACGATGAGCGTAGGGACGGCACCGAGGTGGAGGAGCATGAGGCCATCACGGCCATGCTTGGCCGAGAGGTCACGGAGAGAGATGTGCGGTAGGGGGCCGACGAGGTGCAGGTGGCCGATGATGGGGAGCCTGCTTGGAGGCGAAGGCAGCTTGCTCAGCAGCTGTTCTCTGGCTCTTGCGGTGGCCGTCGACAACGCCGTCGTTCCAAAGAGGCGGCGCACGAGGAGGACGAGAAGAGGACAGACAAGCAGGACAGAGAGCACTAGGGCCAGCTGTGGAGGAGACTTCGCCGGCAGCAGCTCCTCATAGTGGTCATGAGCGTGAGCCATATCACAACAGCGCAACGCTTCCCCTGGCTGTAGCTTGCTACTGAATTGATTGATCATAGCTGGGTTTCGTTGCCCAGGTGGTCTTTTATATAGCCAGAACCTGGTGATTGCACCAAGAATAAGGCACCTTTTTAGTCGGTAGTTTATTCAGAAAGGCTGCAGAATGCTACTCCCCTCCGTCTCAAAACAAACTTAGTGAAAATTATTAGAAATACAAATACGGTGAAATTCAATCATTACAATTATTTTAAATACAAATACAATGTAACCACTTTTATATACATGTGCTCCTGCATATTGCCTGTTTTCGACCTTGATTGATTTACTAGGAACAAGTTCAGGGGGCGTTGTTTTCGACCTTATTAGGTGAAGTAGTTTGCAACAAAACCCTACTAAACAAGGAGAAATGCTATATTACAAATATAAACAGCATGAAGGCCTCCTCAGCATATACCATGGTTAACTAGCTTTTTTTATTATTACTAGTAAATATGCTCGTGCATTGCAACATAGCATATAACTTATTATATGTCCACCTAGATGACTTGCGCGGCCCAGAGGTTTATGCGACGATTACGTCATCTGTTATAATACATTTTGGAATCCAACTTCATACCATGGCTAGAAATATGTCCATTGTTCAAACCATGTTCTTGTACTCTCGTGTTGGATTTGGATTGTGAAGCCTTTAGATTGGAGGTATGTGGACAGCAAGAGTGAGATGAGGATGGGAGAGAGTGAGGTGTGGTGGCAATGTGTTTGGGTCATGAACTAGACAACAAACTAATTATATTAGGATTCTTATCTCTAATTTGTCATGTACTACTATTTTTAATAAAACCGGCCGACATGACTCATATGCTTGAGTGAGTGGAGGGGATGACGAACCCGGAAGAGAGTGAATGCCGAAAATTTTGGAAAAAGAAATTTTTGCTCTTTAATATTAGAGATCAAATATAAAATATAAAATATGATATAATATCTAGGGACTCTTGTGGCTTCTTCTATAGTGACTTTTGAGCTAGCGTTAAGCATATTTTTTTAATAAAATAGAGTAAAAAGCTACCTCTTGACCAAGTGTTGGGGGAGCCCATACGGAGTATGGGCCAACTCCCTCTCGAAGAGGCCTGATGAAGGAATAATGGCGGAGGCTGTCCCTAAAACAGTGGAGGCTCTATCCAAAACGGCGGAGGCTCTCCCCAAGACAGCGGAGGCCTAGCGCAAGGATAATGGCGGAGGTTCTCCCCGAGATGGCAGAGGCTCTCCCCAAGACGGCGGAGGCTCTATCCAAAACGGCGGAGGCTCTCCCCAAGACGGCGGAGGCCTAGCGCAAGGATAATGGCGGAGGTTCTCCCCGAGAAGGCAAAGGCTCTCCCCAAGATGGCGGAGGACTAGTACAAGGATGACGATGAGTTTCTCCCTGGGACGGCGGAGGATCTCCCCGGGACAGCGGATGCCTGGTGCAGTGATCATGGCGAAGGTGTTCCTCGAGGCGTCGGAGGCCCACCAAGGTGCGGGACGATCAAGTCAGCAAGACATACGTGAGGATAGTTGATGGGCCTCCAGTGGGCGTCGGCTTAGGCCCAAGGTGAAGACATCGCGAGACGGTGTGATGAGAACACCCCTGAGGTTAGATACTAGGGCTGGAATATTTCTGGAATGTACCGTATCAGTTGAGGGGCACTGTTGTAAACTCTGTAAAGTGGTAGTTGAGCCCTATAAATAGGGAACACTTGTAACTGTACAGGGGGCTGGTGAACGAATTAATGAAACCCTAGTTCTTGCGAGTCTGTATTTGATCCTCATTCTCTCTTTCAGGCAGTGCCTCTGCCGAAGCTAGAGACCGGAGCCCCGGCCATACTCCCACTTTGCCACAGCCTACTGAATCCCTCGTTTAGCGACCTTCTACCCGGAGCCTCTGATGGATGATCTTGTCCGACAGGAGTGCGCCGCGTTCCGGGACCTCCGCCCGTCTTAGGCGGAGACCCCAACCTAAGACGAAGACCTCCGCCCACTTCTCACTCTTGTTAGAAACCGATGTTTCAACAGTGGCGCCCACCGTGCTCGGCACGAAATTTTTTAGAGAGCTAGAAGTTGGAGCCTTCGTCGGCAGACCATGTCCTGTGAGAATCCCCGAGAAAAGGTAAAATCCTCAGGGCAAATGTACGATCTAAACCATAGCAGATAGCGAAGGTTATAGCTTCGTATAAAACTTTTTCGTAAATCTTCATGGCTAGATGACAGAGATGACAACTGCCGTAAAACCTCATCAACTTTTTGAAACAGGTCAAATAAGCCTTCGGTGATATTAACTTTTTCAAAAAAAAGAGAGGTGTCAAAAAAGCCTTCGGCAATAGTACTAAAAAAACAAAGGACAAACAAGCCTTCGCCAATGTCACATGTTTTTAAGAAAGATAAGAAAAAAAAACTGAGTTAGGTTGTATAATCTTTGTCAAGAAATGCACCAAAGCTTCCAGTGCCTCCGTCTGTTTAAAAATAATGTATAAAAAATGTGTGTCATCTTCACATGCCTTCGACACCGATATATATACACACAACTTTGACTGAATTTTGCTATTGCAAATCTGTATCATCTAACCATGAGCAGCTGAACGTCTAAGCAAAGCCTTCGCCAACTGAACCCTGGTGGAAAGCCTTCGACGTGTCCTCATCAAAGACAAGCCTTCGGTCTCTAATGGTCCAGCGCCACAGCTTTATCTCCGCCCAGGCGCCTCAAGCCTGCGCCTGTTTGCGGAGACCTGCAACGGAACCGAGCCAGACCAGCACCTTCGCCAGACTCGACGACCAGCTCACGTCTGTCAGCCACCAACGGCTGAGGACCTCCGCTCGGCCTCCACTAAGTCCACGACGCACGGCCGCACCCTCAACGTGTGCGCAGGGCCATGGACGCCACCACGGCTGGCACGGGACAACACGGCCACCACGTTTTCGTGCAGAAGTTCATCGGCCTCGCCTACTCGATAAAGATAAGCATAAAAAATCACCTACTCAAATACTATTCTAACAATACAACATGCTGCGTGCTTTTCCATGTTTCAAACAGGCTATAGCAGACCTCCGGGCCCAAGGTTTTCATTATCGGAAATAAAAATTTATCGGATGTCATGGATAAATAGGATAAGCAAGATATATCGGAAATATCGGACCAAATTCAAAATAAAATTCAAATTGTTTTGAAAAAAATTCTGTAGAATTTGACTTGAAACTATTCCTAATTTATTAAACATCACTTGTTCACAGATAAAAACAAGAATAAAACATTATAGTGTGGGATTGTCGCACGACTGAATTTGGGTTGTCTGTGTGGAAGCAGGAAAGAAGGAAAAAATTTGGGCGATGTCAAATTTTATCGGACCTTGTGGATAGAAAGAAAATTTCAGAAATTTCCGTGAATTTCGGCCGATAAAAAAAACCTTGTCCGGGCCTACGGCACACACTCGATATGAGTTCGATGGTGCGGAGCTCGGACCTTCGTCTATTTTGTGTTTTCCGGACGAAACGAGCACCTCAGACAAAAATACACGATGAGTATCCCATCCTCTCTCCTTTCTATTGAGATATATTTATATACATACTCCCTCCGTCCCATTGAGTTTGTCGTTTGAAAACCGTGCCCCCCTCACAATCCTGATTCCCGAGTGACAAACTCAATGGGACGGAGGGAGTATATGTGTATATGCATATAAAAAGCCTCGCAGGATGCGAACCTGCACCCTTCGGGCATTCATGACTAGCTAAACTGCTGCAACACAAAAAATTATGATAAACATTACCTAGGCTCTCTCAAGCTTTCGACTCCCTTTAAAAATTATAATAAAAAAACACAACAACTTTTTGCTTTTGTTGGCACAGCCACCGCTGAACAAAATATACTTAGGATTTTCCTTCGGAAGGCTAACTGGCAAGCCAAGCTAGTGTTTGCGCTTCTTTTGTGCAGGTCGTCATTTACTTGATAAGTCCGGGGCCTTCGATCACATTTATCTGGAAGATAGAAATACGTGATGTCACACCGGAAGTTGAAACTCAATTCCCTCTGGGGCTTTCACAAAAACCACGGACCTTTGGGATTTTCTGGTTTTTTCGATTTCTCAAGACACAAGAATAAAGCCCATCCAAGCCTCCGGCAATGCTCCAAATGAAAACAGCATCCTTCGTCCATGAAGTCAGGAATTCAATTATTTCTTTTCAAATTAGTAGCCATCGCCAACAACCTCCGCTAAGAATCCGGCCTTCGTCAGCAGAGTAAAGATACTCATCTCAATATGTGAAGACTAGCCAAGAGCACATTCGAAGGTCAGTGAAGCGTTCGGTGCTACCGTGCTAGTAGCTGATGTATATGCCGCGTCTTCGATATATCTCCAGCTAGAACTCATGAACCGTACTGGGATAATCTCCGGCTAGTATTTGGTTTTGGCCAACATCTTCGGCTGGCTCCACTTATGCGAGTCAACACTCAGCGCTACCACATACCAGATAAGTACACAGTTGAACCTGCTACCTTCATGCATATTTGAGTTATAAACACATCGAAGTACATTAATCTCTACTGAGACAAAGCACTTTGTTATAATATTTGGACTTGATGATCCTTACCTTCGCTTTTGGGTTACCAACATCATTGTTTCAATTATGTATACTTACATACATTACTAACTTTTATTGATGTTGAAAGCACCTCCTCGCAGGAACCAAATCACAACGTGAGAATTTCTCACTAATTTATAAATTCTCACCATCTCATAATGCCTTATAACTTATCCTCTTATGATTTACTTCATCATAATTTTGATCTAACCTTCGCCTCACTTAGGCAAATCTCCAAATTTTACCTTCGCTTACAACTTGTCACCAATGTGACTAAAAAAGTTGTTGCAGCCTTCGCCACATCAAAACCATGGCCTGAGTGGCCATACATGCTTGGCCCAGGCCTAGCTAAACTTAAAATAATTTTTAACTTTTGTCGAATCTCTTTTTTATTAACATGCAGGTCACCAGCACTGTAAGTATCTCTTACCATCCCAACCTAACCCCTCACATAGAGCACATTTGTCTTGTTGTATGAACGTTTCCACCATCTCAGAATACATTAGGGTACATTAGTTAGTAGTCCCCATAAAACTCAGCCTTTGATCACTGCAGCCTCCGTCATCAGTCAGTGGGTAGCCTTCGATCAGTCAGTAGCCTATGTCATCAGTCAGTGGGCAGCCTTCGATCAGTCAACAGCCTCCATCATCAGTCAGTGGGCAGCTTTCATCAAATCAACAGCCTCCGTCATCAGTCAGTGGCTTTCATCAATCAAGGTTCTCTACAACTTTCAGCAGGGCATGTGTCAGTAAGGAACTTCGCCGATTATTCATCTATCAACGGTCTTCGCCAGTCAGTGCCTTTGACACGTATTGGCCTTCACCAGTCAATAACCTTTGTCAGTCTTTGGCCTTCGTCTTTTTGAGCCTTCGTCAGTCATGGTCTTCGTTCATCAATCAGTGGACTTCATCTATCATTGGTTTTCAGCAGCCTTCGTCACTTATTGGTCTTCGTTACTCATTGAACTTCATCAGTTGGTAGCCTTCGTCACTCTACAGCCTTCGCCTATTAACAGCCTTCTAGTCGGAGACCTCCATCAAAAATTGACTTTCGACATCCAACCAACCGTCGAACCCACAAACACTATCATGTTTTCATCTTTTTTGTAGGCTATACTGACTAAATTCTTTGAAGATCTTCATAATATCTATATCAATCAAATATTTGAGCTAACCTTCATAGGGAACTAATCCTTACTATAGTCACTGCTATGAATCTTATCTGTGCTCATGCAGGCTATCAAGTGGCAGCCTTCGCTAGCCATCTAAAACTATAACCCTCTCATATAATGCAGAGCTTATCTTTTATTCAAACTTTACCATCATTTTTACAGGATGCATAATAACTTTACACCTTTTAAATATTTTTGCGCAAATGCTATCATTCTCATCATCGCATACATATATTGCGTAAGTACATTACAATGCATGGCCCGGGCCAACTAGAAGAAGTCTCGAGAATACACATGCGCCATGACTCTATGCATCAAAATCCTAGAAGAAGTCCCGAAACAACACGGGCACCAGGTCACGAAGCTAAGGTTGTCGTGCCGAGAATACATGGGCGCCATGACTCTATGCATCAAAATCCTGGAAGAAGTCCCGAAACAACACGGGCACCAGGTCATGAAGCTAAGGCTATCGTGCCGAGAATGCACGGGTGCCGTGACACTATGCATCAAATCCTGCAAGAAGTCCTGAACCAACACGGGCACCAGGTCACGAAGCTAAGGCTCTCGTGCTACCTTCACGTATCATATAAATGACTAACCATCTTTTGTAGCTAGTGGGAAAGCCAGTGCCTTTCTGGGTGTCGAAAGACTTGCAAAGCAAGCCGATATTCGACGAAGCTATAATGCCCAACCTAAGTCCCTAAAAATGCAGGAGATCAACTCAGTTGCATTTTTACGACTTCTACGGCCTTCGACACGCGGCGTCGACGTCTATGTCGGCAGCGCCTTTGCCAAGCTCTTCGGCATGAGGGGCTCCGCTACCATCTTCGGTAACTTCACCAACATCGCCTCCGCCAAAACACCTTTTTCTTAGGAGGGCCTTCGCCAAGCAGCTTTGCAGGAGGACCTTCGACAAAACCATGATAACTAGCCTCCGCCAACACGACGGCATGAGGGGCTTCATTGACACCTTCATCGTGTACAACAACATCGCCTCTGTCAAACAACTTTTGCAATATGGCTCAAGAACCTCCGTCAACACCTTCGACACCAAGTTCTACAACACCTTCGTCGACGTCTACATCGGCAAACTTGCTTCTGAACACCTAATTCCACTACTACAACTGCGTCGCCTACACCAAGCGTCACTAAGGACCTGGTCACAAGCACTAGCCAAGAGGGGCTAGGGAAGCGCGCGGAGGACCAACTTCTCCGAGGCATCAAGTCTTTTTGCCTGGTGCTCGTGAGCAACGGTTTGAAGGTCTCACAACAACCTTCTACCTTGACTACTACGACTACGTCGACTACACTAATCGTGGCTAAAAACTCAGCCACAAACGCCAGCCAAGAGGGGCTAGGGGAGTGCACCGGAGGACCAACCACTCAGGACCGTGAGGTCTTTTGTCTGGCGCTCGTGAGCGAAGATTTATTTGAAGACCTCCACCCAAAGAAGGATCGGAGACGAAGACCTCCGCCTGAAGAAAAGACGAAGACCTCCACCCAAAGAAGGATCGGAGATGAAGACCTCCTCCTAAAGAAAAGACGAAGACCTACACCCAAAGAAGGATCGGAGATGAAGACCTTCGTCTGAAGAAAAGACAAAGATCTCCACCCAAAGAAGGATCGGAGATGAAGACCTCCGCCTGAAGAAAAGACGAAGACCTCCACCCAAAAAGGATCGAAGATGAAGACCTCCGCCCGAAGAAAAGACGAAGACCTCCGCCCAAAGAAGGACTGGAGATGAAGACCTCTGCCCGAAGAAAAGTCAAAGGCCTACGGAGGCCAGCACGCCAAGATGATACCAGACTCGGAGGTGAAGACATCAGAGATGAACACCTGCGAAGGCCTTGGAAGCAAAGACCTGCGCATCATGAAGGCACTAGAGGCGAAGACCCCAGAGATGAAGACCTAGGAAGGCCTCGGAGGCGGAGACCCGCATGCCGAGGTGACACTAGAGGCGGAAGACCCAAAGGCGATTGAAGACCCCTGCACCGAGAAGACATGGAAACGAAGGCCCATACATCAGGCCTTGGAGACACACCTGCATACCAAAAAGACATCAGAAGCAAAGGCCTCAAGGATACAGACCTACGCCTCGTGAAGGTCCCAGAAATGAAGACCAAAGCACTGAGCGAAGCCGATGAACCATGCTATAGAAGCAGTAGAAGGAGCCGAAGGTCATAGATGAAGAAATCTAGAATTAGTGCATGTATAGGTTAGAGTCATGCGCGTGCTCTTTTCTCCATGCCCTTTTTTCCCACCGGGTTTTTGGGATGGAGTTTTTAGCGAGGCGTGCATGAATGGGTTGCGGAGGGCAATCCTCGCAACCAAGATCTGGGTTGTATAGTGTCTCTTCTTGTATGAACATCTTCTAGGTCATGTAGTACCGTCCATAACCTAGTAGCTAAGGGGCTACTGTTGGGGGAGCCCATATGGAGTATGGGCCAACTCCCCCTCGAAGAGGCCTTATGAAGGAATAATGGCGGAGGTTGTCCCTAAAACGGTGGAGGCTCTATCCAAAACGGCGGAGGCTCTATCCAAGACGGCGGAGGCCTAGCGCAAGCGGAGGTTCTCCCCGAGATGGCAGAGGCTCTCCCCAAGACGACGGAGGCTCTATCCAAAACGGCGGAGGCTCTCCCCAAGACGGCGGAGGCCTTGCGCAAGGATAATGGCGGAGGTTCTCCCCGAGATGGCAGAGGTTCTCCCCAAGATGGCGGAGGACTAGTACAAGGATGACGATGAGTTTCTCCCTGGGACGGCGGAGGCTCTCCCCGGGACAGCAGATGCCTGGTGCAGTGATCATGGCGAAGGTGTTCCTCGAGGCGTCGGAGGCCCACCAAGGTGTGGGACGATCAAGTCAGCAAGGCATACGTGAGGACAGTTGATGGGCCTCCAGTGGGCGTCGACTTAGGCCCAAGGTGAAGACATCGCGAGATGGTGTGATGAGAACACCCCTGAGGTTAGATACTAGGGCTGGAATATTCCTAGAATGTACCGTAGCAGTTGAGGGGCACTGTTGTAAACTCTGTAAAGTGGTAGTTGAGCCATATAAATAGGGAACACTTGTAACTGTATAGGGGGCTAGTGAATGAATTAATGAAACCCTAGTTCTTGCGAGTCTGTATGTGATCCTCATTCTCTCTTTCAGGCAGTGCCTCTGCCGAAGCTAGAGACCGGAGCCCCGGCCAAAGTCGAAGGCCTCCGCCCCTTTCTTACTCCCACTTTGCCACAGCCTACCGAATCCCTCGTTTAGCGACCTTCTACCCGGAGCCTCTGACAGATGATCTTGTCCGACAGGAGTGCGCCGCGTTCCGGGACCTCCGCCCGTCTTAGGCAGAGGCCGGCCTCCGCCCATCTTAGACGGAGACCCCAACCTAAGACAAAGACCTCCGCCCACTTCTCACTCTTATTAGAAACCGATGTTTCAACACCAAGAACTAATCTCATGTTCACACTCTAAAATCACGTGAAGTTGTCATGTACTCATGTGTAGCTATTTATATTAATTATGAGTTATGTGCTAAAAGTTGATATTTTTTAAGAAGTTATCTTAGCGCTAGTAACTATCTCACACTATTTAGCATGTCCAGATACTACCGTACAGTAATAAGATAATATAATCGACTAAGCAGAGGCAAGAACACGATATAGATACGTATGACAAAAGGCAGGACATCGACGAAAAAAAACAAGAGTTAGCTAGCGACGAAACCCGAGGTAGATTATTAGATTCCTATAACCGGGGAGGAAAAGCTTCTTGCTACTAGTTTAAACAACATTAAAAATTAGACAAGCACGGAGTGGTAGGTACAGGTAGCAAAGAAACAGAGTGAGGCCCTGAAGAAGATCCTGAATTAAAATCAAAAGATACGATCGCAGTCGAATCATATAGCTGCCGTGGCCTTCTATCTAGAGGCGGTTCATATATCATATCATTTCATGAAGTTAATTAAATTAGTAGCAAGATTTAGCAATCCATATTACGAGGCATCATATCATTCGCTTTGCTAAAACAATGATAGTGGCATTCACTAAGTTAATACTTAATGTTACTTTCAAGTTTACCAAAACGCCAGTGTTCTTGACTTTCTATACGCACTAGAAATCATGCATCGGCGGCCAATCGTTTCGCCAATAAAACTAAAAAAAAGTACGATCGACCGATCAATATAATACATGGCCATATATCATATCATTTCATGAAGTTAATTAAATTAGTAGCAAGATTTAGCAATCCATATTACGAGGCATCATATCATTCGCTCTGCTAAAAGAATGATAGTGGCATTCACTAAGCTAATACTTAATGTTACTTTCAAGTTTACCAAAACGCCAGTGTTCTTGACTTTCTATACGCACTAGAAATCATGCATCGGCGGCCGATCGTTTCGCCAATAAAACTAAAAAAAAATACGATCGACCGATCAATATAATACATGGACTATATACGCATCCGCTAGTGCATGATATGGCACATTTGGAACTTGCTCACATGGGGACGAGCCAAGTGATGACGACGACAAAGCAACATTGCAATTGCAATCAGACGTTAACGTTGGCCGGTTGTCCGGTTCGGCCGACTTACGTACGTTGAAGCAGACGGACCTGACAATTATCTATATCTATACATATCTATATATATATAATAACCTATATAGACGGAACCCACTAAAGATCATTGGTTACTATTTCTCTCATCAATCCTGATGCAGCCACATGCATCACACTACAGGAAACTGGCTCTTTGCCGACTGCAATTTTCTTTGTCAACTGTTTTTTTTCGACACTCGGCAAAGAGGTCCCTTTGCCAACTGGAATTTCCTACAGTCGGCAAAGCAGGATTTGCCGACTGCCAGGCAGTTGGCAAAGAATTACAGTCGGCAAAGGCAGGCCATGGTTGACGCCATCCACACCGTCACCTTTGCCGACTGCCACTCCGTCAGCAGTCGGCAAAGGCGCAGGCTTTGCCAACTGCCATCCTCCCTGGCAGTCAGCAAAGAATTTTTATTTTTTTTGATTTTCGATCCCAGTTTTTTGTGTTGCCTTGATACAGTAAGTACATGATATATTCCAAGTTTGGGATCATTTTGATTTATTTTGCTATATTCCGTAGATTTTTTCTGTTTCTTTGATTTTTTCCGGCAGCTCCAGATTTGAACTGCAGGTACATGAAATAATGGAATCCGGCCATTTAGAAAATGATATTCATGATGTTTGGAGCATGTTGAGGCCGTGTGCGGGGCCTCGCGTGAAATTTCGACCGTGTTGGTGTCGGAACACGCCGAGCCACGCGCGTGAAAAGTGTTTTTAAATTTTATAAAATCGAAACGGAGTCCGAAAATGACGAAACTTGACGACGTGTCTTGTCATCGCATGCGGAGGCTGTGGTAAAAATTTGAGAAAGTTTCGAGCAAGTGGCGATGTCGGGTGGCTAAAACCTGGACATCTCCACATGTGATTTATCACATGTGGAGATGTCCAGGTTTTAGCCACCCGACGTCAAGTTTCGTCATTTTCGGACACATGTGGAGATGTCCAGGTTTTAGCCACCCGACGTCGCCACTTGCTCGAAACTTTCTCAATTTTTTACCACAGCCTCCGCATACGATGACAAGACACGTCGTCAAGTTTCGTCATTTTCGGACTCCGTTTCGATTTTATAAAATTTAAAAACACTTTTCACGCACGTGGCTCGGCGTGTTCCGACACCAACACGGTCGAAATTTCACGCGAGGCCCCGCGCACGGCCTCAACATGCTCCAAACATCATGAATATCATTTTCTGAATCGCCGGATTCTATTATTTCATGTACCTGCAGTTCAAATCTGGAGCTGCCAGAAAAAATCAAAGAAACAGAAAAAATCAATGGAATATAGCAAAATAAATCAAAATGACCCCAAACTTGGAATATATCATGTACTTACTGTAGCAAGGCAACACAAAAAAAACTGGGATCGAAAATCGAAAAAAAAAATTAATTCTTTGCCGACTGCCATCAGTGGTAGTTGGCAAAGAGCCTTTGCCGACTGCCAGGGAGGATGGCAGTCGGCAAAGAATTTCTGAGAAAAAAATCAAAAATAACCTTTGCCGACTGCCAGGGAGCAGAGCAGTCGGCAAAGTATTTTTAAAAAAAATTAAAAAAATAATTTTTTGAAAAAAAAATAATAGACCTTTGCCGACTGCGTCACATGCTGGCAGTCGGCAAAGGGAAAAAAAATAAAAAAAAAGAAAAACGTCGCCTTATCCGCTCGGCCCGCCCTCCCCCCTCCCCAAAATCCCGCCCGCCTACCCCAAATAACCCGCTCGCCCGCCGCCGCCACCCAAGCCGCCCCCGCCGTCGACGCCGTCGCCCGGCCGGCCGCCGACGCATCCCCCCCCGCGCCATCCCCCTCCCCCGCGCCCCTCCCCTCCCTCTCTCCCGCGCCGGCGGATCCCCTCCTCCTCCTCCCCCGGCCGCGCGCGCCCTCCCCGGCAGCCGCGCGCCCCCTCCCCGGCGGCCGCGCGCCCCCTCCCAGGCGGCGTGGCGCCCTCCCCCGCGCGGCGTGGCCCTCCTCGGCGGTGCCCCCCCCCCCCCCCCGCGCTGGTCCCTCCCCGGCGGCGCGGCCATCCCCGGCGGCGCCCCCCCCTCCCCCCGCGCTCCCCCGCCCCGCGCTGGGCCACCCCCGCGGCGCGGCCCCCCCCCCCGCGTTGGACCCCCGCGCTGGGCCCCTCCCGGCGCCGGCCGCCCCGCCCAGGCCCCTCACCGGCGCTGCCCCGCCCCCGATCTGGCCCCGGCCAGGCGCGCCGCCGCGTGCAGCTCCGGCGTCGGCCCCGCAGCGGCCGCGGCCTCGCCCCGACCCGCCCCGGCGCCGTCGCTGCCCCGCCCCGATCCGGCCTGCCCCGCTCCGTCCGCCGTCCGCCGTCCGCGCGCCGTTCGCCGTCCGCTGGCCCTGCGTCGCCGTCCTCGCCGCGCCGTCCTCGCCTCGCCGTCCTCGCCTCGCTGCGCCGTCCTCGCCTCGCCTCGTCATCCTCGCGCGCGCCTCTGCTCCACGCGCCGGTGACGTCGTCCGTGACGACGAGGTAGTAGTACTACTAGTAGTAGTAGTTTACTTTGTTAATACCTGCTTATATTCTTCTGCATGGATTGGAAATACATTTGTGGTTGTCGGCCATCGTGCCTGACATGTATATGTGTTTGTCGGCCATCGTGCCGTCTTTTCTTGCAGGTTTGGTAACCTTCCCGTACAGGGGAGGTGCTGCCGAAATTTTTCGTTCTCACTAATTGTTTTTCTTTTTCAGGAGGGCTCCCATTGGAGGCTAGCCGGAGGAGCACGACTCGGCACTGCCCCGCTAGCCTTTCTTCACCGGCACCTGCGGTATGACCCCTCTTTCCGCCACATGTAGTCGTAGGTCGCGTTACCCAGTTAGGCGTCTCCCGTCCGAAATGGATACGGTTGGAAGTATGCGTTCTTCGCATATGTATAACCGTATCCGTTTCGGATTGTCCACGTTATTTGGACAGCCCGAGGATGCGCAGACGAGGTTAGCTCCCATGTTCCGCTCCCGTCCGAGTCGGAGTTTCGGCAGGACCTCCCCGTTGTTCTCTGGATACACACTCTCCCCGCCGGGACGTGTATCGGGAGAACAGCGGGGAGGTGCTGCCGAAATTCCGTCTCGGACGGGAGCGGAGCATGGAAGCTAACCTCGTCTGCGCATGCTCGGGTGGGATTAGGACCTATCCTTCACCTATTAGATGGTAGGAGCGCGTTGTAGATGCACTTGCTGGTTTTATCACATGTTAACATTGCCGCATGACAGAGCATGGGTGACCGTGAGTGGATGTACTCGGGCTTCGCAAGTAAGAGCCACGAATGGATCAGGGGGACGACTGAGTTCCTGGAGCATGCATTTGGCCCAGCTGCTAAAGGGTCGATTCGGATGCCGTGTCCCTGCAGCGAGTGCAGGAACAAGAAGAAGAAAGTAAAGGCTCAGGTGTTGAGAGATCTGTTCAAGCACGGGTTCGTTCCAAACTATACCCGTTGGCGCCACCATGGTGAATACCATCCTATTAGGGACGAGGTGGTGCGACCCGTCCTCGAGGAGTATGATGGTGATGCCGGGATGGCAGACATGATGGCAGACTTCCACGAAGCACGGTTTGGCGAAGGAATGGATGTGGAGGAAGATCCGGAGGAAACCGTGAAGGCCTTCTACGACATGATGGAGTCGGCACAGAAGCCCCTTCACGAGAAGACAAAGCTTACGCAACTGGATGCCGTCTCACGCCTAATAGGGTTGAAGTCGCAGCTGGGCATTAGTCGAGACGGCTTCGATCTCGTGTTGAGCATTGTTGGGGGACTGCTTCCGGCAGATCATGTCCTGCCGACGAACACCTACGCTACACAGAAGCTCCTTCGTGCACTTAAGATGCCGTATGAGGGGATCCATGCTTGTCCGAAGGGGTGCGTCCTGTTCAGGGGAGACCTCGAGGAAGCAAAAACCTGTCCGAAGTGCGATGCCTCTAGGTTCGTGTTGGTAGAAGGCTCTGATGGCAGCATGAAACAGTCTAAGGTCCCCGAGAAGGTCGTACGACACCTTCCTTTCCTACCGAGGCTGCAACGGCTGTATATGACGGAGGAGTCCGCGAAACAGATGACGTGGCACAAGAATGGCAAAAGATACCATCCTGACAAGATGGTACACCCGGCGGACGGTGATGCATGGAAGCACTTCGATAACATGAATCCTGTCAAGGCTATGGAGGCTCGGAATGTACTCGTGGCCGCCGGTGCGCGGAGGGTGGCAGTACGCGCAGGCGCCTCAGTTTGGTCCAAGGGGGTTTCCGTGGGCAAACCCTGGGGGCTCTGGGGGCAGGAGCGGACGACGAGACCGGGGACGGCGCGACGAGCTAGGTACTTGTCGATTCTGTTATCATGTATCCACCGTATCGTCGAAGTTGTTGTCATGTATTTCTTTTCTTCGTTATGGACCTAGACTTGTTATGTTGAACTTCGTGTGATGGACGTCGACTTGTGGTGTTCGACGTGTTGGACTTCATGTGATGGTTGTAATGCACTTGTGTGGTTGTTATTGTGACATATATGTGAGATATATGTGATGTTGTGCGTTATTGTGATATATGTGGTGATGTTGGCGACAAATGTGATGAAATTGTGATATAAATGGTGCTACCGGTGCTTCTGGTGAAATTGGATTATAATTTGTGATTTTGCAGGGTTTTGATGCGAGAAAACAGAAAACAAAAGCAAAAAAAAAAATTCCAGCTTTGCCAAGCTGGGCAAAAAAAACTCAGGACAGAGTCTTTGCCGACTGCAATGGGAGGCAGTCGGCAAAGAGGTCAAATCTTTGCCGACTACAACTCCGAAAGCAGTCGGCAAAGAACATTTCAAAAAAAAAATATTTTCTTTCTTTGCCGACTGCCGAGCTGGCGGCCAGTCGGCAAACAATTTTTGAAAAAAAAATTCTTTGCCGACTGCCGAGGAACCAGCAGTCGGCAAAGCCTGCCGTCAGGGCTGACGGCGCCACGTGGCTATGCCGACGGCTGGCGTGGCAGTTGGCAAAGGATTTGCCGACTGTGTGCCACGTGGCAGTCGGCAAATCCGCCTTTGCCGACCCAGACTTTGCCGACTGCCACGTGGCTTTGCGGTCAGCAAAGCCTTTGCCGACTGGGTTTATGCCTTTGCCGACCGGGGCAAGCAGTCGGCAAAGAGGCGTTTTCCTGTCACCTTAATTGTTTTTATTTTTTGCGTCAGATGTAACATGTGTCTTCATTTGAGCCTTTGGATGTTGTCTCTGGTCTCCGATTATTCATCCCTTCTTTGCCTTCCTCCCATCGATCGTTCTGCAACTGATGGATTTATATGTTAAAAAATACCAAAGCATGTACAGTCACATCAGTTTCCTAGCCACATTCATTGTCCCCCCATCTGTCTTCCTTCACACGACTCGTGCCTAAGCAGTAAGCACCCAAGGCAACGGAAATGGCCGCATGCAGCACCCAGCTCCGAACGCGCACCCACCTTGGCGAGTTGGCATTACTCAGAAGCTAAAGAGTCATTTTAATGGCATTAATGTCCTTCCAATTCCTCTCCAACATTCCCAATATATATACAACTCGATCGTCCCCAGTTTCTACTTACACCTGCTGCTCTGGGTTAGTCATCAAGCTGCCGCCTGCTTTACATATTCTTTTTTAACATCTCGAGCATGACAATTGCCTTCGGGCCTCCTCAATTTCTCATCTTCTACAACGGCCACTACAAAGGCAGCATTGGGCCATCCTAAAAAGCTGTGGTTGATTGGTTGCTCTTGTGTGGCGTGGTGGCATGGTGACACAGAAGCTTCGTGATGGAATGGTGGTGGTGTCCTGCACGTGGAAGTGGTGGCGCTTCGGTGATGGTGGAGGTCTTGAGGATGGAGACCTAGCTGTGGACTCGAGGTACAAGTGTCATTTATGGTGAAAGGCGCCTGGCTTCTATGTAGCAGTAGTTGGGTGGTGGTATTAGCCGTGCACCAAATGTGTCAGCGAAGTTGGCGAGGAGGCCAGTTGCGGAGAGGAGGGATTGCAGAAGTGATTTTCCATGGTCTGCGCAGTGTTTGATGGCCGCTAGACACCAGTTGGCATTTCTCCTATCTTGATGAGATGGCTTGGTTTGTGGGAGGTGCAATTGGAATAGTTCTTGGAGGTGGAGATATGCTAGGCAATGACCAGAGGCAACTGCTCGTGTATTGACTTGGCAGCTTGCAGCGGACTGTGGTGGCTAGCCTTTCATGGCAAGGATTAGTCCGGCGTGGGGCAATGTCGGCAGGCGGCGCAAGCGAAGGCAATGGCACGATGACTACATGACTTGCAGAGGATTGCGGTGGTTAGCCCTGCATGGCAACGACTGGTATGGCATGAGACATCATCAATACAATGGTGCAGGCGGCGACCATCGTGTGTTGACTTGTTGCTTTATCGTCCGATGGCACTGCTGCTTCGTTGCAACTAGGGTTGTGTTCCTTGGAGTGGTAGTGGTTGTAGTTGCCTTGCTCGAGTGGAGCAATGGGTGCATTGGTGTTGTGCGGCCCGTGTTGAGGCCCTAGTCTAATCCACCAGTGTCGAGAGTTGGTAGTTGCTTACAGTTGTTAGTTTAGCCAATTGTCTTCAGTTGCGGTTGTTTTTTACCCTTTCAGGTTATTGTTGCTCCGTTGCAATGGCACGGAGTTCAAGTTTGTGTGCCGCCTAGGGGCCAGGGAGACGCGCCAGGGGCGTCATCGGATGGTCGGGGGGCATGCCCGCGCGCGCACAAGGGGAGAGGGTGAGTGAGAAAGAAAAAAATGGGAGCTATGGCTATTAGGGTTTCAACCGGCCTTTATATATTAGATGCTTTCCTTCTAGTCCATTCTATCCACCCTTGTTATAATCAATGGCCATGGTTTGTGGGCTCATGCTTCAGGGTTCTTAGTTGGGCCGCAGTACCGTACTATGGGTGTAAGTAGGCTGAATCCAGCGTTTGTACAGTCATGGGCCTCAAGCCATTATATTTTCTAGAATTAAGTTTTTCTTTGGCGCATATTTTTGACAACACCATTTTCACCGCCTGATTGACAAAAAATGAACATGGTGTTGACAGAAATGATTTCAGTAGTAGTGGGCCGGCCGGCTGCTTCAAGTTAACTCGGTCAAATAATGTAGCCGCCGGCTGGCCAATGCCATTGTCATTGTCACTGATGAAGTTCCAGGTGTGCCACATCTAACATGCATGCCAAAGGATGGGTCGATGATAACAAGTATACAAAGCCAAGAAGACTGGCGTTTTGGTAAACATGATAGTAACATTCATTATTTTCATAGTGGATATCAATATCATTCATTTGGTAGAGGGAATGATACGAAGCCTCGTAATATCTAATCTTACTATTAATAATTAGAGGCTCAACGTTAATTCTCACTGAACGCGCTAGGATAAAAGATAAATACTAGAAATTCCTACATTAATCAGAAACATTGGGCCATCATCAAATCTTAAAGACTAACCATCCATAACCATTGGTTCTATTTTTTTCTAGAAAATTACCAACCGTTGCCATTATATAGATATGATAAAAAATGGGCTAAAATCTTATTATTCCTGAGAAAAAGGTGGTACCTACCAACGTTCGCAGTTGGTTAGTAGAATACCTAAAATATCACATATGAAGCCTACCAATGGTCAGCATCCATGTTAACAATTAGTTAATCTATATTAATAAAAAATCAGATACAGCTATACGGATGTCCATAGTAGGTGAACAAAAGTGTAACGCTTCCTGAGCATAAGTATCGTCTCCATCAGGCTCACGGGCACTACAAGAATATCTAACCAAACTCAACGACGGATAAAAAGTACGCGAACCCTAAGGCCCTTAGACCTATATTTGACAAACTAATAATGAATCTTCCTCTCTCTAATAGCGTTTCTCCCTTATTTAAATGAGCAAGAGAAGCTAGCCAACAAGGGTTGCTTGGCAACACAACAAGCCAAAAAACTAGCCTTAATTACTCACCCAAGATAATCGACACAACGTAACAGGCCAATGACGTTGCCGAGGTCAATGAGGTACCAATAGTGTAAACAGGTGTGTTTCTGACAGATCCATTGATGAACAGATACATGTATTGGGTACTACCCGCTTTTCTGGACCCGTTTAAACAGCTTTTTAGCATAAACAGAAAAAGACAGATCCTGGACGTTACATTCAAATTTGATGGTTGGAATCTGTCACCTGAAAAAGCTATATTTCAGGCACCTGAAATATAGCAAATCCCTATATTTGTACACTATTTATTACCATATAATAAACATAGAGTCCAAACTTCAAACGATCTGTGTAGAGTCGTCTATAGTTCACTTCACCGTGCATGGCCAAATATATGGTGTTTGCATTGTGCTCGTGCGATATGCATCGATTATATATAGAGGAGACGGCAGAT
This sequence comes from Miscanthus floridulus, assembly GCF_019320115.1. Classification (NCBI taxonomy): domain Eukaryota; kingdom Viridiplantae; phylum Streptophyta; class Magnoliopsida; order Poales; family Poaceae; genus Miscanthus; species Miscanthus floridulus. Next base: position 1,327,674 of record NC_089592.1, on the reverse strand, counting down.
GATTCAGTTACATAAGGTGTTCGGATGTATGTGCCTGCGAGTGAGTGCGATCGATATAGATGGATTGATATATTAGGAGACTGCAGATGACTCAGTCACATATATACAGGAACAGGACCTGCGACCTCAGCAGCTTGTATGGAGTAGTGACGACCAGTTGCAGGTGCAGCATCACCAGGAAGCTTGGGAACAAGCATGAGCTTCTCCTTTCGACGCACCGTCAGTCCAAACACCTCTGTCATGTCAATATCCTTCTCCTCCATGCCCATGGGGAGCTGCCAGTCAAAGCAGTACATGAGGTTTGCTAACATGATCTCAACAGTGGCCATCCCAAAGTTGAGGCCAGGGCATATCCTTCGGCCAGCTCCAAACGGCAGGAAGTGGAAGTGGTTCCCTTTGAAATCGACGCCTGCAGCGCTGCCACCGTCCACAAACCTCACCGGCATGAACTCCTCTGGGTTCTCCCATGACTCCGGGTCTCTGCCAAGAGCCCACGCGTTGACGATGACCCGGGTGCCACAGGGAACGTAGTGTCCGTGGACGATGCAGTCCGCCATGGAGAAGCGAGGGAGGAGCAGCGGGACAGGCGGGTGCAACCTCAGTGTCTCCTTCACGACGGCTTTCAGGTAGGGCATGCTGGCTAGGTCCTCTTCCTCCACCGTTTCCTGCCCCTCTGGTGTGTGCTTCCGGACTTCTCCTTGTAGCTTGGCCATCTGCGGTGGGTTGCGCATCAGCTCAGCCATGGCGAGCTCCAGGACCAAGGATGACGTGTCTGTGCCCGCAGCAAACATGTCCTGTATATATAAATATGTATATATGTACATTTGTTAGTCATCGTATATTTCATCATGATGTATAAATCAAAGGAAACAAATGTATATAGATTATACTGGGCATATATATTGGGTGGCGGGCTGGGTTAGTCACTCACCATCAGGATGGCCTTGACGTGATTTCTAGTCAAACCGTACTCTTTCTGGACCGAGAGCAACACATCAGTGAAGTCACCTCCGTCATGGCGATGCATAGAGTCTCTTCTCTCGTGGTCGCTCAGTATGGTTTCAAGCAACTCGTCCCATCTCTTGTGCGTCTCGTGGGCCCTGTTGCTTAGAAACCTTCTGCTAAGGAAACCTAACGACCTCGCCAGCCCAGGGAAGTAGTCTTCTAGGTTGAACCCTCCAAACAAAGCAGAGTTAGCCTCCACCAGCTCCCGGAAGATCTTGTTACGGCCTTCTGCCCTGAAGAACTTGCCCGACACGGCGCGGCTCACGATATCGTTGGCGAACGTGTTCATCGTCATGCTCATGTCCACCGCCACACCCGTGGTTGCTGCCTCCCCTATCTTGTCCATCACCAGGCTCACCTATGCATATATATACAAATATGCATGCATGGATGATTTGTTTATGCATGATGTTGCATATACATATTAGTAGTCACTTACCTCTTCTTTGCGGGGAAGGCAGTATGAGTGCACCTTCTTGACGGTGAAGAGGTGCGTGGTGACGAGCTTCCTGATCTGCCGCCAATGCTCGCCGTAGGGGGAGAAGGCGATGTCAGACGACCCGTACAAGAGATCGTCGCTGACAGTGGATGCGGGCCGTGACGCGAACACATGGTCGTGCGTGCGCATGATCGCCTCCGCAGCCCGCGAGGATGACACAATGAGGGTGGGGACAGACCCAAGGCGGAGGAACATCATGCCGTTGAAGCCATGATTGGCGGAGAGGTCACGGAGGGATACATGCGGGAGGTCAGCGACAAGGTGCAGGTGGCCAATGATAGGCAGCCCCGGAGGCGATGGCGGGAGCTGCACCTTGTTGGCGAATTTGTCGCCGTCGCTGCAGCAGCTGCTGCCACGACGGCGGCTTGACCGTCGGGAAGCGTAGTAGTGCTGCAGTAGCAGGAGTGGAACGACGAGCAATAGTAGCCATTGTGCCACTGCTTGAGGTGTGGTCGTCGCGTGCGTGAGTTGTTGGTATGCCACCTGCAGCCGACTCATATGGTTGCTAGCAGACTGCAGGCTCAGAAGTGTGTGTGCGTGTTTTTTCTGCCTTCCTGCTATGAAAGATGGCTGCCTTGGCACCTAGCCTTTGGCTGCTATATATATAGAACGTACATTTTGGCTAGACGTATGAGTTAGCTTGTGCATCATGGATAGATGGATATAGATGGCGAAACGCTAAATAAGGGGTCCAAACCTCACAGCTATTTGCATTGGTAACTTAAACATATAAGGATGGATTCTAGCTGATGCCTGATGGTCTCTTCTAAAGTATCCCTTTTTTGTGTGTGAATCCCAATACAGACACAAGCACTCATACATGTATGGATACTCACCCCTAGGAACGATACCTCTGTGAGCTCCTTCTGGCCTAACAAGCCTCAAGATTGACGAAGTCACCACTCACCATAGATACATCATCAATCACATACGCCTCACTGTTGATGTGTCGGCTACCACCACTACTAGAATCTCGATTTTTTCTGACGGTGCGAAAACCCACGGAAAAATTCGAATACCGTCAGAAAAATATTTTTCTGACGGTGTACCCTCAGAAAAATACCCACAGAAATATAATGACAGAAAAATCCAATTTTTCTATGGGTTCACCGTCAGAAACAATTTTTCTGTGGGTCTCGCACGCACAGAAAAATTGTGTTCGCCCAGATTAAAACTAATTTTTCTGTGTGTTAATCCACACAGAAAAAAGAAATAAACGCACAGAAAAACTCATGTTTTTTTCTGTCGGTCTAGGTGAACTCACAGAAAAATTCATTTCGCCCAGATTAAAAAAAAATATAATAGATAGCATACATATAAAGATCCAAATGTTCAACACATTCATTAATGACATCCGGGCTACATAGAGATGATGTTCAAATGATCCGGCATCAATACATTCAAAAGCATTACCATCTCATCTCAAAGTTCAAGTCTCAGTCAAGATGAGTAAAGTACCAGCATGCATCATTGAGTCATATTATACCTAAAACTAAAGCTAACAGATTAGAGCCTATCAAGGGCCTCGAGGTACTTCTGCTTGCGGATGTCAAAGAAGATCTTCATGGAGTAGCGGTTGTCCTCCAGCATGGTGAAGCCGCTGAGGTACCTCTCCACCTCGTCCCACTCGCCGCCCTGCACGAGGTCCTCGAAGTGCTTCATGTTGAAGTAGAAGCCTGACTCCTGCTCCAGCCTGCACGGACAACCGCAAAAAGCATCAGAAATCCCAGCTCACCCAGCAAAGAAAGGCTCCAAAAACCCCATTCATGATCATGGCGAGTACTCACTTGTGCACCGTCTCCTTGAACTTCTCCTCATCGAGGAACTGCAGGATGAGGAAAACCAGCTCCCTGCTAAGAGACGACATGGCTCCCCTGATCACAGTCGGAGCCTCCAGCTCTCAAAAACCCGCCTAAACCTCGGGCCGCCACCCATGCAGACATTGAAGGTTGCTACTGCTACCTCACTTATAGTGCCACAATACTTTTCTAAAAGTACCACAAACTAATAAACTAGTGAATTCTACATTTTCACAACCACAATTGAACATAGTTTTGCAATTCAGTTAGCCAAATCAACATGGATCATGATTCCTGGCTGACCAAACCATGCTTTAAAATGTCCCATGGGGAGAAGAAGTCCAGCACTCCTGAGGCATCAAATAAAAATGACCCATGGGGCAAATCAGAAAATACATTTGACAAAAGAAAAGGAAATAGAGGTGATAGTGCCTGGGAGAAGAAGTCTGATGATGGCCATGGCAATTGGGAGCATCCCAGCAACTGGAAATGCCAGGGGCAAAAAGAAGGCAGATGGTAACTGGAAATGCTGGAGATGGAATTAGAAGACCAAATGCCAAGTCTAATGCAGGATCCAGTTGGGGTGAGAAAGATAAGATGGAGTCTGATGAGCATCTGAAAGTCCAAAAGAATCAGACACATGGAATACAGGGAAATCAAATGAAAGTCCATGGGATAACACTGATGCACTACAGGATTCCTGGGTTAACAGTATTTCACCTGGAGCAAAAGAACAAGAGCAAAAGAACTCGAGAAATGGCTCAGATTTACCCATTATCAGCATGACAATTGCAACTTAATTTCACCTGGAGCTTAATTTAATTCTCTCTCTCTAATGGGAATTGAACTGGCCACAGAACTGGTTGCTTGTACTGGTACAAGCCATCCTAGTTAAGCAGCAAACAGAACAAAATATCCCAAGTACCAGCTCATAAGGTGCTAAAGTGCAGAAGTTCTCTAATGGAAACTTGATTCATCATAGCCACTCAAGAGTAGTACAAAACAAAAAAAGTCACAAGGTACGCGAATGGTGGAGGCAGGCAAGCGCTGCTCCAACATGCAGGGGTGTGACCTCAAGGACGCATCCCTCCCAGACCCTATGGCCTGAACCCAACATCCATGCGCTGGAAAAATAGCAAAGTGCAGATAAATAATTATCAGCATCATGGCAGCACTTCTTGTTTCACTCCTCTCATGAAAAATAGTAGTCAGTACCACTCAAAACTAAATACACAGTAGTACATTCAGAAGAGTTATCTTAATTTCTGAAATATGAGGTTCGGACCAGCTCGCCTCACCTATGCTAAAACATATATAACAAACGCCAGCCCAGTCATAGAAAATACACCAGAGATAAGCAAGTGAATGAATCAAGTAACAGAAGAGTAAACAGCATGGAGTCTAGCAGCATTGAGATAAGGCACATTCTGGAGGGAACTGAGCATGAAAATTTGCACAAAAATAGAGAGAACTTACCGTCTGTGCTGGAATGCTATGGAACATACCTTATTCTGATAAGCTAGCAACCTAATCAAGTTGGCTGCAACTTTAACAGTAGCTGGTTGTCCAAGCTGGATTCTGCATAGAAGGGTAACTTTAGCATCATCTATCTTGCATGTCAAATATCTCAAGTAATTGTATACCATCATATTTATCAAAGTTAATCTTACATGTCACTTTCATCTTCCTTAAGCATAACAGGGTATGTCAGTTTTTTTTATCAACAATGGCATACAAAAAAATAAGGACTAACATCAAGGCAGGTGCTCTGGTAAAAAAAATGTATTAGTCAAATACTGAAAATAGGATACTACAGATTTTTCAACATGTATTGCTCTGGTTATACAATTCATAGATGGCACACAGGCAATTCATACTGCTTATACTGCAGTTACATTGGCCTAGGTTGAAAAAACTAAAATTGGACAAAAAGAGTGTGCCAATAGGTGCTTAGTATCTATTGCCAGTTTCACAAGCAAGAATTTGCATAAATCTAGCAATGATGAACTTAAACTTTAATATTGATTTGGAGATGTGTGCATTATGCTTCTTTTACATTAGCTAACATTCCCAACAAACCCTAAGGAATCAGAAACAATCATAAATATGATGGCTGGCGATATAATCGCAGCTCAGCATTTCATAGAAAATTTAGAAATTACTTCACAAATCATAATACGAAGTTTAAATCATTTGATGCACCTATTATACCTACAAAAATGACAGCATTTCTTTATATAGGGAAAGGTCTTAATATTGGCACAAAAATATCTTTGTTGCTTAATAATGCATAATAGAAACACAAGTACTGAGAGCTATGTTGTCTTACAAACATTTTGGTGGACTGTGGGCTTCCTTTTAGACAACTTACATGCGTCATATTGTTTCCAAAATTTCACAGAAGAAATACCACAAGACAGTGACCATCTCCAGAAATTTACCCATTATCAAGAGCAAAAGAACTCGAGAAATGGCTCAGATTTACCCATTATCAGTATGACAACTGCAACTTAATTTCACCTGGAGCTTAATTTAATTCTCCCTCTCTAATGGGAATTGAACTGGCCACAGAACTGGTTGCTTGTACTGGTACAAGCCATCCTAGTTAAGTAGCAAACAGAACAAAATATCCCAAGTATGAGCTCATAAGGTGCTAAAGTGTAGAAGTTCTCTAATGGAAACTTGATTCATCACAGCCACTCAAGAGTAGTACAAAACAAAAAAAGTCACAAGGCATAGTTAGGGAAGGGGAGAGCAGCACGGCACGAGACTGGGGTTTCATAGCATCTCCAAGCTGCAGGATGCACCCCCAAAATATTTTTGAATGTGTCACCTCAGTTTTCCCATCTGAAACAATGTAACAAAAAAGCCTGAGAGAAGGAACTCACTTGGAACAAAGAGACAATGTAACACAAAGAAGCGCAGTATACCTGGTTGTCTACAGCCCTGCCATTGGAGAAATGATGTCATTAGTATAGGGGAAAGAAGCAACAGAAAGGTTCTTATCCGATAATAATGCTGCTCTGAAAATATTTCCAGAACTGAATTTTTTTGGATCCGATTACTTATCATTACTAAACTATTTTAAAAAAAAACTATCCTCATAGAAGGGCCTTTCAGCAATGCATGCTGCCCAGTAAAAAAATATTATAGTAGAAGCAGCCAAGCAGGCATGCATACTCGGGGAAGGAAAAAAACAACAGCAAAAAAGCCATCAATCCCAAGCATGCTCATATTAATCCTAACAATTGAATACTGATTATTGTGGTGCTCTAGAACCTCCTACTAATCCGAACAATTCGGTTGCTGAAAGATGACAACTACTAATTGTTGTGCAATAACTTAAGAACAAATAACCAGCAAGATTATGCAACTGTATTTTCAATTCTACTACGAACCACATATCAATCTCACTAGATCTCTTTTTAATTTAATACTAACACAACACATGACATAGAAATATTAACTTTTTACTAAATATACAAATGTTACTACTGCTAGTCATCATATAAATTCACAGGTCTTATCCTTACTGGCACTTAAAGGCACTGGAATCACCAACCCATAAACTGAAATAAGTACAAACTATGCAATGTAAATATGTGTAACAAGATGAAAATATGTGTAACATAATTTTAAACAGATGCAACTATGCAAGCAAAAGCCTAGCAGCTAACAAGGCATACCTAGCACATTTTTTGTCAATGTAAATATGATAGTTTTCCATGAATTGTTACCCGCAGGCTAGGGTTTCGTGGAGCACAAGAACCGACGCGGACCGGCGGGAGGAGGCAGCACCGGTGAGTAGGCACGGCGCCGGCCACCGGCGGAGCCCAGCCGCGCTGCGCTCTCGGCCAGGGGGCTGCAACTCGCCCCTGGCCCGCGCAGCCATCCCCTCCGCCGCCTGGGGTGCGCCGCCGCCGGGCCCCCGCCGCCAGATCTCGCCGGTCGGGAGCGGGAGGGGAGGGGCCACGCCGGGGAAGAAGGTAGGGGAGGGGGGAGAGGGAGGGGGCGGCACCGGCCGCCGGATCTCGCCGGTGGGGAGCGGGAGGGGAGGGGCCGTGCCGGGGAAGAAGGTAGGGGAGGGGGGAGAGAGGGAGGGGGTGGCACCGGCCGCCGGATCTCGCCGGTGGGGAGCAGGAGGGGAGGGGCCGCGCCGGGGAAGAAGGTAGGGGAGGGGGGAGAGGGAGGGGCGGCACCGGTCGCCGGATCTCGCCGGTGGGGAGCGGGAGGAGAGGGGCCGCGCTAGGGAAGAAGGTAGGGGAGGGGGGGAGAGGGAAGGGGCGGCACCGGCCGCGCCGAGGAAGAAGGGGAGGGAGGGAAGGGGCGGGATCGAGCGGAGGATGGGCGGGTGCGGGTGCGGGAGGAGGGGAGGGGAGTGTGGGGGGCTGGGGAGGGGAGGGGAGGGTGCGGCGGGGAAGAAGAAGGGGAGTGGGGAGAACGTGCGTGCGCGAGGAGCCGAGCGGACGAGTCCGCGGCGGGTTAGGGTTAGGACTTCTGGGTTATTTTTCCGTGCGTGGGTTTGTTTTTCTGTGCGTTTTAAAATAACCGACAGAATAATAGCATTTTTTCTGTGCGTGCATTTTATTTTTTCTGTGCGTTTTTAAAAAACCGACAGAATAAATTTTATTTTTCTGTGAGTTCTGATTTTTTCCGTGTGTGTATTGTCACGCACAGAAAAATTATGCAATTATTCTGTGGGTTTTTGTATTTTTCTGTCGGGATATTTTGAAACCCACAGAAAAATCATACTTTTTCTGTGCGTGTCGAAAAAAACGCACAGAAAAATTCTTCACCCACAGAACAATTCGATTTTCCAGTAGTGCACTAAAAGAACAATGTTGTTAAACCATGGAATAAATCCGGGAAGATGGAAGCACCTACGTCAAGCCAAAAGCTTGAACATCAGTGAATAGGTTTCGCACCACAAGGTACTCAACCAATTGAGTTACGCTCAGTTCGCTCTTTTAATTTGAAGTATCTCCTCTCTTCTTACATGAGAGTTTCATCCTTATTTTTTTTGTTGTATCTTCCTTTACATGTAATTTTCTCCGTGTCCTTGGGGTCTCACGTATACATCCGAACACAGAAATTAACCGCACGCAATTTTCTTCCATAGTTGCCGTCATCGTTGCAAGCAGAGCACAAAGAAAAGAGAAGGGCCAAGAAAGAAAATAAATTTTGTGTGTAATAACGACATGCTAGGTAATTAAAAATCTGTGCCTATTGCAATATATATTGTTAAAATATATATGGGGTGATGAATGGGTTGTTGGATCGTAGAATTTGTTCTAGGTGAACATATGCTATTATTTCACTTTGTTGTAAGTTGACTTATTATTAGACTCTGCATTAAACATATTGTATACATACATACATACATATATATATATATATATATATATATATATATATATATATATATATATATATAATATGAACATATGCTATTAATAGTTGTCCGCAGCCAAAACTAACCACGATCGTGTCACAGCCATGACTCGTTGTCGTCTGTTACCTCGTCGCCGAAGAACAAATCGACAACAAGAAGCGGCTAATATCGCTGGGACGGGAGGTCCGCATGATCCGATAAACGGTGATGGTGTCAATCAGGATGGTGAGAATGAGCAGCCATGGACCTCGTCCGACCTGCTCGAGCTGGGTCCAAATGACCAAGATGGCCAGGTAACTTTGGTATCATGTGACTATGTAGCCACACACACTAATCAATTGAGAGGGTCATAGCTTACTTGGTGTCTCCAACAGGAGCCTCCGCCGGCTGAGGAGCCAAAGGGTTCGGGTAGCAGGAAGGCTAGATCCAAATGAGGCGTGTCAAAGATTCCTGTTGGTAGGAATGCACACTGGCACATCACTGAGTTCGATGAATTCGGAGATCCACTCTCACTGCCTATAGCTTTGACCAAATACAAGACTATCCTCGGGTTACTTGTAAGGGACTTCATCCTGATTAGGTACAGGAAGTGGAATGGGAAAGATAATGACCCGTGGAGGGTTCCCGAAATTGAGAAGGATTACATATGGGATATCAAGATTCATGGGGAAATGTATGTCATGGGGAAATGCTTCATGGGGAAATGCTTCAAGAATTGTCAAGGTATTTCACTTTCCCAACGGAGTATGACAAGGAGGTAGTCAAGAAAAAAACAAAAGAAATCATGGGGAAATGCTTCAAGAATTTCAAGGGAACATTGTACAAGAATTTTGTTGTCTAAAATAAAGAGCTAGATTTCGATGGTGGACAGTTTAGCAAGCAGAAGGACTTCTAGCAGGATTTCAAGGAATGCAGGTTATCCGAGGAGTACTTAGAACTGAGCAGGAAGAATAAGGAGAACTCGCAGAAAGTGACGAATCCTCATCATCTCGGCTCTCGTGGTTATGCCAAAAAGATGCCAGAATTTAAAGCATAACTTGAAAAGATGGATCGCCTTGCTGAGGAAGGCGTTCAGGTTGAGACCGCCCATTGGGAGCCAAGATCGGTATTATACTGTATGGGGAGGAATGTATGTCATGCCGAGGACAGGAGCTTTAGCTCCACAAATCCACCCATGAGCGAACTCTTCCAGAGGATCTCCCAGATAACCGAGGAGGTGAGGCAAGGGACTCGCACTTCTAATAGGGAGAAAGACGTGCTCACGCAAGCAATCGGAACCAAGGAGCACCCTGGACGCACTAGAGGAACTGGTGTTGTTCCTTGGAAACTAGCATTCCCCGAAGAATCTCACACTTATCGGAGCCGCTCGAGGGGTAGAGCGGATCAGGAGGCAGAGTATTTGAGGCGACTAAAAGAGATAGAAGCTAGAATGGATGCACGAATTGAGGCGACTGTTGAAGCACGAGTCCAACAAATTTTGCTGTCCAAGGGGTTAGGAGTACCACAAAACCCTACTCCTACCGCCTTTAGCCCACAGTTTAGGGGTTGCAGCAGATGTGGATTGACCCCGCTCGACGAAGAAGATGCAAATGTGCCTCTTCCGGTGGACGGCATCACTGAACCCATCAATGTCAAGTTGTACATCCATCAAAAATGGACAAAGGACAAGGTGGTGCTCGGCCAGGCCTGGCCTGTGGGAGACGGGACCATTAATGGTCACCCAATTCCATATGGGTACTCTCACGTCACCATTGACAGAATACTTGATAAGAAGTATAACAAGATACACATTGAGTACCCCGCACCGGAAGACAGGCTGGAACTTGGTCATAACAAGGGCTCTTAGGTGGCCTGGCACAAGCGCTTTATTAAGCTTGACCACCAATTGTCCGCTAATGATGAGGACGACTGTGAGTCTTCGCCCACCCGCGATGATCATGCACCATCTCCCAATAGAGATCACTCCCCTCCTAATCCCTTGCCATCACCCCCGAGAAGACAGAGGCCTCCTTCTATTCCTCCTCGTCCGACTCCATCTTCATCAGCCCCGAGAAAAGAGAAGACTCCTCCTCCTCCTCCTCCATCTTCATTAGCTCCGGGAAAACAGAAGTCTTGTCATCATCCTTCCCCGCCTCCTCCACCTCAACCCAAAACAAGATCAAAGGCATCCTCGTAGTCGCAGAAAGGTCATTGGATTTAGTCTCTAATGCTCCCAAAGTGGACCAACAAAAAAGAAAAAGGTCGTTCAGTGGCAACGTTACAAACTTGATTGAAGAAAAATTTACAACACACATCTCGAAGGAAGATTGTGTTAGTTTCTTCAATCTTTGTGCCACACTGTTTCTGTGTTTGTTGAAGTCCGAATTCGAAAGGCAAATATAGAATCAGTACGCTACAATAAGAGCCGATGAAATACACAATGAAGATTTAAGGAAGATATAGAAGTACGTCGAAGACAACCCTGAATTAACTATGGAAGAGGCCGCGAACATCTATTATGATGTATAAGGGACAGGAACACCGGCAATGAAGTATGAAATGGACAATCTTTTGGATCCCGATGACGAGTATAAAAATTTGACAACATATATGTGTCAGTTGCATGAATATTACATGGCTCAAGCAAAAGAGACGGAGGACTTTGGTTTTGAGGTTATTATCCGTTCACCACATGTTTTTCATTATTCTGAAAAAGAGAAGTTTGATGTCTAGTGGGAGTGCTTGTTCTAGCTATACCAGAAACGCTCTCTAGATTCACAAATGTTGACGCTATGGACTATGTAAGTACCCTACACGCACGATATTATAATTAACTACTCTCTCGAGACACAAATTGTTAACTTTTGAGTAATTCTCATGATTTTATGTAAGTGTATAGCAAAATTTTGCATACTAAAAAGCAAATGGGATAACATAGGCTTCTTGGACCCCTTGCGAGTCAATGAGAAGACATGTTTAGGCCTCCATGGATGTGACGTGGAAGACCTAAAAGAGAAATTGATTGCTGTTTTCAATGAATTCAAGATGAAGAACAAAACTCACATACTTCTAGCCTACAACTGTGACTATGTGTTCTTGGCTTTTAATTTTATGTTTCTTTTTTCGTTAAGATTATTATATAATTAGGATTCTGTGATTGCAGCAATAATTTCGTCTTCATTTGTGTTAATCTTGCTAAAAATCTGATCGAGGTGTGGGACTCGAAGAAAAAATCATTTTATCATCTGAATGCACCGGTGGTAGTGTTGAATTAGTAAGTGATTCTAATAACATATTATTTTTTAGTCACACAAACCGTTTTCTAATGTTTCTCCTTTTAATGTTGCACAGTGTTCGAAGAAGACATATCGGTGGGACGTAGGTCCCATTCAAGGTTGTTCACATGGAGGGGAAGTACATAAAATAACCGGCGGGAAACAATGAATACGGGTTTTATGTAATGTGGGCAATGCTTCGCTACATTGGCGGGAAATCGGAAGAAGCAGATAAGTTGGTGTGTATAATCCCCATTTCATTTATGTCTGTTAATAATCAATAAAATGATTTACTGATTCCTCTTTGGATTTCATCTTTTTTGAACGACAGCGCAAAAAATATAACCACGAAAGGTTGTTAGACATGGAGATCATCGCACTGCAATCAGAGCCGGCAAAATTCATCTTAGCCGAGGTATTGGAAAAAGATAGAATATTTTTGTAGCACCCAAATTTTCATTCTTTTAAATAAGTAAATTTGACTTATTATGTTATTAAGTGAGCACTCAAATATAGGAAAAATAATATTTTTGGTGAAATTAAAATAAATAATAGGGAATAGATACAAGTTGAGGCATTCATGCTGCTGTACATTGTTTTTGTAGTGATTAGCTTTGACTAAAATTTGAATTGAATTCAAATTTACCTTGAAAATGAGATTTGAAAATTTTATTTATAAAAAGAAAAAGGAAATTTGTTCTCTCCACTCCCTTCCTCGGTTTCGGCCTGCAGGCCCTTTTTCCCGCGCGGCCCGCTCACTCTCCTCTCCCTTTTTCCCGCTCGGCCCGCCAGCTGCTCGGCCCAGCAGCCGCGCCCAGCCCGGCACCGCAGCCCAGCCGCGCACCTCGGCGTCACCAGCCCAGCAGCCGCGCCCAGCCCAGCAGCCGTGCCCAGCCCACACCAGGCAACCGCCTGCACCCTGCCACTGACGCCTGGCCCCACCTGTCGGCGCCGCCCCCAACCTCCCACTCACTCCGCGCCGGTCCAGTCGCGAGGCCGCAACCGCCGCCCCACTCCGCGTCGTGGGAGCGTGCCCCCATCGCGCCCCGGCCGCTTTAAATCGGCCCCGAGCCGTCACCGCCCCTCCCTGCTGCCCTCCCCGCTCTCGTTTTCACGCTCGCGAAGCACCGAGGAACCCGCAACCACCGCTGCCGTGATCTCAGAGCTCCGTCGACCGCCCCTCCATGTGGACAGCCTCCTCCGAGCCGCCTCCGACTCCTTTTCCCCCTTGGTGAGCTTCACCGTCCTCCCCTCTATCTCCCGATAGCTCTTTTTCTCGTTTTTGTTGGCTTCCCGAGCCTTGGCCGCGAGCTCCGTGGGCCATGGTCGCCGGCCATGGTGGCCACCGCGCTAGCCCCCGTTTCCAGCCGCCGCAACGGCATGGCCGCGACTCCCTTCTCCCCCCACGTCTCCCGGTTCACTCGGTTTCCCATTTGGCGAACCCTAGCCCCCGTAACCGAGCTCGCCGGTGTGTTCTTTGTCGCCGGCCATGGCTGAGCCTCACCGAAGCCACTGTTCCGGCCGCCAAACCTTCTCTCTCCCCCCCACGTCTAATCCGAACCGTCCATCGCGAGATCAACGGCCACCAGTGAAAGATACCCCTTCGCGGGTGATTTTGCATAAGAGCCCCTGGACTTTTCTAAGTCCTAACCCGCAGTCCAAAACGTATTTCCCCGAATGCGCAATCTCGATTAGAAAGCGTAAACTCCACGGCTTAAGTCAAAAGTACGCTTTCAGTATTTACAGAAATGCCATTCGAACTGTTTCGCTTATAAAATTGTCGTTTTAACTCCGAATTGATCCATTCAAATCGCGTTAGCTTCGTAATTTCATAAGCTACATGTTGGAGCTACTGTTAGTCAAGTTTGGAACTTTTTAATTTCATGATTAGATTTAATTAAATATATGGCTATAGGAAAACCCGTTTAAATCATAACTTTCACATTTTAGCTCCGTTTTTCGTGAACTTCGCGTTGACGTGATCGTGGCGAGACGTAGATTAGTTTTACAAACATTTTATCTTGATTTCAATGCTGTTGGTGTACTGTTCTAATGATAGGAATGTTTGCTTTGCATGAATGCTTTGGAATGTTGTATGTTGCCGTGTTGGTCGCGTTCAGACGGTGAGGAAAACGTTGGAGACCAAGAACTCTTTGACGACCAGCAGGACCAGCACGAGTTTGTGAACCAAGGCAAGTATAACATGGGCCTTCCTTGATGTCTTATTTCACTTTAATCAATTACTCATTTGCATGTGTCTAATTTTGATACCCATAAGGACATCCTAGTGAATGTTTATCCTGTTCCTTGTCTCCTATGGGTTAAATGCATATGGGTAGATTGCTAGTGCTCTAACTGAACTTGATATACATGTTGATGAACGATACTATGGAACAAAGTGAGTAACATGATTTATAACAACTGTTCCATAGGGCGAAAGTGCAAATGACCTTTGTTCATATTGCTCCCGGCCCTCCATAAGGACTTATCTGTCGGCAAAAGCTGGGACTGATAGTGCAACCGGGAGAGTCATATGTCTCTGCCTTTAGCTCAGTAATAGGACCTTTCCTAGCTGGTTAGAGGTTACCTTTTTGGCACAAATGGGGCTTGCCACTTTGGGTATAGGGCTGCCTCTGTTCCTATGAGTATAGCCGCGATGGATTTGTGCCATAGGAAAGGGGGGTTCCTACATCTGCCTGCCAAGGAAACCTAGCGGCCCTAACTTGTTAGGGAAACCTATGAAATGGCTTCATAGTGTACCCTGCCGCTCACCTTGGTAGTGACATGGGAGTAATTAACCCGGGCATATGGGGATCACGACTCGCCGTGAATGTGCACCACCTCTGCAGAGGGTAACAAACTGTTATAACAGTCGTGCTCACGGTTACGAGCGGCCCGGAAAACTCACAGAATAACTGGATACTTGATGATGATCAATTAAGTTGTTCTATGATGAAATATGGTAAACCTGACCTTGATATATGTTCTTATGGGTTTAAATGGGAGCTTAAGCATAACTTGATAATAATTGAGAATAAAAGCTTGACCTATTAAAAATGCTAACTGCAGTAAACCAGAGTCTACCATTTTTGAGCTTCATAACCCCATGTTAGCTTGCTAAGTACGGAATGTACTTACACTTGTTTATTTTCTTTACTTGGATAAAAATCCCGGATGGGTAACAGATGACAACGGGTATGAGGATTTCCTGGAGGATTATTAGGCTTGTGGTCAACCAGTTGACCTTCCCTGTGATGACGGCCACGAGAGTTTATTATCTTTTTATTATTCCGCTGTGATGTATAAGACTAAGTTTTATTATAACTCTGATGTATGAGACACCGTGATGATACTATTTGTAATTTGTCAGCTTGTGTGTGTGATTGATTCCTGGGCGCACACGAGTTTTGTGCATTCAATTTTATCCTTAAAATTGGGTGTGACAAATTGGTATCAGAGACGTGTTGACTGTAGGACGCAAGCCTAGTTAGAAAATGGTCGTTTTAGCATCTTTGCTCCTCTGGTTTCTTGCTTACTGACTTATTCTTGTTATTTTATTAAAACATTTATGGTTTTCATACCTTAATCTATTATTTAAAATTGTTGATTCTAATTTCTATCTCACTTTAAATCTATAGATGTCTCATAATCCGAAGACTGCTCGACTCAGCACCGCCGGCTATCGTGCCATGTTCACCCCGCGTGCCCCACCGGCGGAGAGAGAGATTGTGATCATCTCCGATGACGAGGAGATGGCTACACCAACGCCTACACCTACTCCCACACCAGTCGCTGTGCCCGTCTACCCTGTGGTAGCTACACCTGAGGAGTCGACGGCTACTTCCCCTACACCTGCACCCTCCCCAGCTGCCCCCGTGGAGGACGATGAGATTGGCTGGAAGTGCAAGTACTACTTCAAGCCAGCTCCAGAGACAGCCTACTACCACACTCTCCTCACCCGCGTGCTGGACGACTACTTCCCCGACTTGCACGCCTCCATCAGCTACCACTGCGCCGAGTACAAGCACCCACTGGAGGCTACCTTCTGGAAGGTAGAGCTGGTGATCACCGCATGGAATGATATCATTAATGGACATGAGGTGGAGACTGTCCACAGTGCCCCTGCCAGGAGAGCCCATGCTTTGGATGGCATGGAGGATGTAGCACAGAATGCCTACATCCACTACCATGGTCGTCGCTTCGAGGCCATGAGGGAGGATCGCTTCAGGTTCCTTCCCCGAAATGATCATGAGGGTGTTTGACAGGTTTTGGCTCCACCAGAGAATGACCCAACTCTGGAGGCCACGATGCAGCATGTCCACGCTATGCAGGGAGTGGATGATGAGGTCAAAGGAGAACTGCGTGCATCTCAGAGGGCGCAGAGACGTCTTCAGAAACAAGTGGATGAACTTCGAGCACAACTGGGACAGCCTTCCATCTACAAGAAGAAGCACCATTCCTTCACCATGATTGACACCGCTCCCTAGGTGTTAGGTGCCTTGATCTAGATTATCACGTCGTTAGTTCGTGTCCTTATTTAGTCATGTTGGTCTTGTGAACTTGGTTGATTAGATGTTTGATTTGTGAACTTGGTTGATTTGGTATTTTGCTTGATTGCTGGAAGTTTGTGGGCATGTCCACAACTTCCTTAGATTGGAACTTTAAATTTAGAATGAAATCTTAATGCAGATGTTTCGCTTTATCTATTCTCTGCTGTGCTGATTTCTGGAGCAGCCTGTGTTCTTTATCTGGTATCTCAAAATCTGGGATGATAAAAATTCTGAAATTTTTGTGGAGATAACTAGACCTCTGTATATTTCAAGTGTCTTTGGAATCACGTCAATAGCTATTCAGGTTTGGGAGATCTAGCTGACACAAGTTGATGTTCCTGCGCTGTCTGGAACTCAGAACAGTTTCGGTTTAGCTCTATTTTTGACTATGTGGGAGTTCGAATCTGTAAAAGTGGTCTAAATGAAAGTTGTAGCTGATGTCCTAAGCTTTCTAACGAATCTTGGTGGACCTCTGTTGGATCTCTGAAACTCGAGTTATAACAGTTTTACTGAACTGCTGAATTTGAATCTTGCCCAGAAAATTCTCAGCGGTGTTTCTTATCTTTTGTAAGCTCTCTATAATTGGAAAAATCTCTAAATTTTGCACATTTGTTGGAAAATAGATGGCCGCAAGAGGAGGAAGGGGCAGAGGCCATGGTCATGGGCGTGATGCTCTTATAAATCCACCACCGCCACCTGTGACCATGGAGCAGATATTGAGAATGCAAGCGCAGCTGATGCAAGCTATGATGCAGCGCTTGCACAATGAACCTGCAAGAGGTCCACCACCTGTCCAAGTTAGAGATAAGTGTGGAGAGTTTATGAAAGGTCGTCCACCGGTGTTCACACATGCCTCAGACCCTATGGAGGCCGATGATTGGTTGCGTGCTGTGGAGAAACAACTGAACATAGCACAATGCAACGACCTAGAGAAGGTGTTGTACGCTTCCGGGCAACTCCAAGGAGCTGCTCAGGATTGGTGGGAATCATTCCAGTTTAGACGTCCCCACAATGCCCCTGATATCACTTGGCAGGAATTTAAGGACAGTTTCCGATCATACCATATTCCTGATGGACTAGTGGAACTGAAGCAGGAAGAATTCAGATCTCTCAAGCAAGGATCAATGACTATGGCAGAATACCAGGACAAGTTCGCACAACTATCTCGCTACGCTCCTAATGATGTGGCAGATGACAAGGATAAGCAACGTCGTTTCCTCAAGGGACTCTATGATGGACTGCAGCTCCAGCTGATGTCTAATACTTATCCTAACTTCTAGTCTTTGGTGAATCGCGCAATCGTGATTGATGATAAGCGCAAGGAGATGGAAGCTAAGAAGAGAAGGCTCCAAGGGCAAGCTTCTGGAAGCAACACTCACCCACGTGTTTATCCCCAACAAGGTTTCCAGCAGAGGAATCAAGGACCAACTCACCAGGGAAACTGTGGTCAGTATCCCCAGCGGAACCAGTTCCAACAACGCCCTCAGTACCAGCAACAGTTTGGAAATCAGCGTCCCCTGCAACAGACTAGCAATCCTGCAACACGCCAGGGAGTGCCTAACAATGCTTCTGTGAAGAGTGGTGCACCCAACAATCCCAATGCCTGTTACCGATGTGGAGAAGTAGGTCACTATGCTCATCAGTGTCCTAAGAAGCAAAACCAGCAAGCACCTCAGAACTAGACCAACAATCAGAAGTTCAACGCCCGACCACCTCTCACAGCGAAGGTGAACTATGTGTCATCTGATGCAGCTCAGGAGACGCCTGAGGTCATGTTGGGTACGTTCAGTGTCAACTCTATTTCTGCTACCGTACTTTTTGATTTTGGTGCTTCGCATTTTTTTATCTCCCAAGCTTTTGTTAGAATGCATAGCATACCTTTGTGTGCCATGAAAAACCCAATACTAGTGAATTCCCCGGGAGGTAGTATGCCCGCTTCTTATTGGAGCCCCTCAACTAGCATTTCCTTAAGGGGGGTAGACTTCAAGGTGAAGCCTATTGTGTTGAGAACAGCGGGAATTGACCTTATCCTGGGAATGGATTGGATGAAACAACACCGGGCAGTGATTCAGTGTCAGGAGAAGCCTGTGGTTGTGACATCACTCAATGGGGATAGAATCTGTGTAGAAGTAGTAGTGCAAGCTCAGCCTACAGCCATAGTGAATCAGCTAGATGGTGAAGTCAATGAACAAGATTGTGTCATGGAGGAATTCCCGGATGTCTTCCCTGATGACTTGCCAGGTATGCCACCTGACCGAGACATTGAATTCATTATTGAATTATTACCTGGAACTACACCAATAGCTAAACGTCCATATAGAATGAGAGTTAATGAATTAGAAGAGCTTAAGAAACAACTAAAAGAGTTGCAAGAAAAAGGTTTCATACGCCCCAGTTCTTCCCCATGGGGGGCACCTGTGATCTTTGTGGATAAGAAGGATGGTAGTCAACGGATGTGTGTGGATTACCGCTCACTTAATGAGGTTACCATCAAGAATAAATACCCTTTGCCTAGGATAGATGATTTGTTTGATCAGTTGAGAGGAGCTCATGTGTTCTCCAAGATTGATCTCCGATCTGGTTATCATCAGCTTAAGATTCGGAACTCAGATATACCCAAGACAGCATTCACTACACGGTATGGATTGTATGAGTACACCGTTATGTCTTTTGGATTGACCAATGCACCTGCATACTTCATGTATTTGATGAATAAGGTGTTCATGGAGTTTCTGGATAAATTTGTGGTAGTATTCATAGATGACATACTAATATTCTCCAAGACTGAAGAAGAACATGCGGAACACATAAGGATGGTCTTGCAAAAGCTTAGAGAGCATAAGTTGTACGCTAAGCGGAGCAAGTGTGAGTTTTGGTTAAAGGAAGTCTCTTTTCTGGGTCATGTTGTCTCTAATGGTGGGATAGCAGTGGATCCAGGCAAAGTGCAAGATGTACTAAATTGGAAACCACCAACTACTATAAGTGAGATTCGTAGCTTTTTGGGATTGGCTGGTTATTACCGAAGGTTCATTGAAGGCTTTTCCAAGCTAGCCAAGCCTATGACAGCTTTATTGGAAAAGAATGCTAAGTATGTATGGTCGGATAAATGCCAGACAAACTTTGAAGAGCTAAAGAAGAGATTGACTACAGCTCCAGTATTAATTTTGTCCGATTTAAACAAGAACTTCTCTATATATTGTGATGCATCCCGTTTGGGTCTTGGATGTGTGCTTATGCAAGAAGGAAGAGTGGTTGCATATGCATCTAGACAACTAAGGAAGCATGAGTTGAATTATCCTACTCATGACTTGGAATTGGCAGCTGTGGTTCATGCTTTGAAGATCTGGAGACATTATCTGATTGGACATAAGAGTGATATCTATACTGATAATAAGAGTTTGAAGTATATCTTCACCCAATCATATCTGAATTTAAGACAACGTTGTTGGTTGGAATTGATCAAAGACTATGATTTGGAAGTGCATTATCACCCGGGAAAGTCAAACGTCGTAGCTGATGCACTTAGCAGAAAGATCTATGCCAATGGAATTCAGACAACATCTATATCAGCAGAGTTGTGTGCTGAAATGGAGTATCTCAACTTGAGCCTGGTCACTAAAGCAATGGAATTGGTGATAGAGCCTACATTGGAGCAGGAGATACGCAAAGGTCAATTGGAGGATGAAAAACTTAAAGAGATAGCAGAAAATGTAGTGCTTGGAAAGGCACCCGGATTCAGAATGGATGAGAATGGTACCCTTTGGTTCGGGAAAAGGATATGTGTACCGAAAGTGAAAGCTATCCGAGATGCAATTCTGTAAGAGGCCCATGAGTCTGCTTATTCTATACATCCCGGAAGTACCAAGATGTACTTAGATCTCAAAGAAAAGTATTGGTGGTATGGTTTGAAGAGAGATGTGGTAGAATATGTGGCTTTGTGTGACACTTGTCAAAGAGTGAAAGCTGAGCATCAAAGACCTGCAGGGTTACTACAACCAATGAAGATCCCTGAATGGAAATGGGAAGAAGTTGGCATGGATTTTATTGTAGGATTACCCCGCACTCAAAGAGGTTATGATTCAATATGGGTAATAGTGGATCGACTCACCAAGGTCGCTCACTTTTTACCAGACAAGACTACTTATAATGGTGCAAGATTAGCCGAGTTATACATGGAACGAATAGTGTGCTTACATGGTGTTCCCAAGAAAATTGTGTCGGATAGAGGCACCCAATTTACATCGCAATTCTGGCATAAAGTACATAGATCTTTGGGAACAAAGTTGAATTTCAGTTCTGCTTACCACCCGCAAACCGATGGACAGACTGAAAGGATCAACCAGATTTTGGAAGATATGTTGAGAGCTTGTGCACTTTAGTATGGTGATAGTTGGGATAAGAGTCTGCCTTACGCAGAGTTCTCATACAACAACAATTATCAAAAGAGCCTCAAGATGGCACCTTTCGAGGCGTTGTATGGACGTAAGTGTAGAACGCCTTTGTTCTGGAATCAGACTGGAGAAACTCAAGTGTTTGGTCCCGATGTCCTTAGAGACGTGGAAGAATAAGTGAGAATGATTAGAGACAATTTGAGAGTAGCTCAGTCTCGACAGAAGAGTTACGCTGATACCCGTAGAAGAGAGCTGACATTCAAGATTGATGATTATGTGTACCTGAAAGTGTCACCAATGAGAAGTGTGAGAAGATTCAATATGAAGGGAAAATTAGCACCAAGGTATATAGGACCTTTTAAGATCCTAGAGAGACGTGGAGAAGTAGCTTATCAGTTGGAACTGCCTGAGAGCTTGTCTGGTGTGCACGACGTGTTCTATGTTTCCCAGTTAAAAAAATGTCTGAGGGTACCAGAAGAACAAATTCCTTTGGAAGAACTTGTTGTCAAGGAAGATCTTACTTATGAAGAGTATCTGATAAAGATTTTGGAAACTGCCGAAAGAGTTACGAGAAGCCGAACAGTAAAGATGTGCAAGGTGCAGTGGAATCGTTATACAGAGGATGAGGCTACTTGGGAAAGAGAAGAGGATCTGAGAAAGACTTATCCCCAACTGTTTGAGTAAGCAATCACCCGAATCTCGAGGACAAGATTCATCTTAAGGGGGGTAGAATTGTAGCACCCAAATTTTTCATTCTTTTAAATAAGTAAATTTGACTTATTATGTTATTAAGTGAGCACTCAAATATAGGAAAAATAATATTTTTGGTGAAATTAAAATAAATAATAGGGAATAGATACAAGTTGAGGCATTCATGCTGCTGTACATTGTTTTTGTAGTGATTAGCTTTGACTAAAATTTGAATTGAATTCAAATTTACCTTGAAAATGAGATTTGAAAATTTTATTTATAAAAAGAAAAACGAAATTTCTTCTCTCCACTCCCTTCCTCGGTTTCGGCCTGCAGGCCCTTTTTCCCGTGCGGCCCGCTCACTCTCCTCTCCCTTTTTCCCGCTCGGCCCGCCAGCTGCTCGGCCCAGCAGCCGCGCCCAGCCCAGCACCGCAGCCCAGCCGCGCACCTCGGCATCGCCAGCCCAGCAGCCGCGCCTGCGCCCGCACCAGGCAACCGCCCGCGCCCTGCCGCTGACGCCTGGCCCCACCTGTCGGCGCCGCCCCCAACCTCCCGCTCACTCCACGCCGGTCTAGTCGCGAGGCCGCAACCGCCGCCCCACTCCGCGTCGTGGGAGCGTGCCCCCCATCGCGCCTCGGCCGCTTTAAATCGGCCCCGAGCCGTCACCGCCCCTCCCTGCTGCCCTCCCCGCTCTCGTTTTCACGCTCGCCAAGCACCGAGGAACCTGCAACCGCCGCTGCCGTGATCTCAGAGCTCCGTCGACCACCCCTCTGCGCGGATAGCCTCCTCCGAGCCGCCTCCGACTCCTTTTCCCCCTTGGTGAGCTTCGCCGTCCTCCCCTCTATCTCCCGATAGCTCTTTTTCTCGTTTTTGTTGGCTTCCTGAGCCTTGGCCGCGAGCTCCGTGGGCCATGGTCGCCGGCCATGGCGGCCACCGCGCTAGCCCCTGTTTCCGGCCGCCGCAACGACATGGCCGCGACCCCCTTCTCCCCCCGCATCTCCCGGTTCACTTGGTTTCCCGTTTGGCGAACCCTAGCCCCCCTAACCGAGCTCGTCGGCGTGTTCTTTGCCGCTGGCCATGGCTGAGCCTCACCGGAGCCACTGTTCCGGCCGCCAAACCTTCTCTCTCCCCCCCCACGTCTAATCCGAACCGTCCATCGCGAGATCAACGGCCACTAGTGAAAGATACCCCTTCGCGGGTGATTTTGCATAAGAGCCCCTGGAATTTTCTAAGTCCTAACCCACAGTCCAAAACGTATTTCCCCAAATGCGCAATCTCGATTAGAAAGCGTAAACTCCACGGCTTAAGTCAAAAGTACGCTTTCAGTATTTACAGAAATGCCATTCGAACTATTTCGCTTATAAAATTGTCGTTTTAACTCTGAATTGATCCATTCAAATCGCGTTAGCTTCGTAATTTCATTAGCTACATGTTGGAGCTACTGTTAGTCAAGTTTGGAACTCTTTAATTTCATGATTAGATTTAATTAAATATATGGCTATAGGAAAACCCGTTTAAATCATAACTTTCGCATTTTAGCTCCGTTTTTCGTGAACTTCGCGTTGACGTGATCGTGGCGAGACGTAGATTAGTTTTACAAACATTTTATCTTGATTTCAATGCTGTTGGTGTACTGTTCTAATGATAGGAATGTTTGCTTTGCATGAATGCTTTGGAATGTTGTATGTTGCCGTGTTGGTCGCGTTCAGACGGTGAGGAAAACGTTGGAGACCAAGAACTCTTCGACGACCAGCAGGACCAGCACGAGTTTGTGAACCAAGGCAAGTATAACATGGGCCTTCCTTGATGTCCTATTTCACTTTAATCAATTACTCATTTGCATGTGTCTAATTTTGATACCCGTAAGGACATCCTAGTGAATGTTTATCCTGTTCCTTGTCTCCTATGGGTTAAATGCATATGGGTAGATTGCTAGTGCTCTAACTGAACTTGACATACATGTTGATGAACGATACTATGGAACAAAGTGAGTAACATGATTTATAACAACTGTTCCATAGGGCGAAAGTGCAAATGACCTTTGTTCATATTGCTCTCGGCCTTCCATAAGGACTTATCTGTCGGCAAAAGCTGGGACTGACAGTGCAACTGAGAGAGTCATATGGCTCTGACTTTAGCTCAGTAATAGGACCTTTCCTAGCTGGTTAGAGGTTACCTTTTTGGCGCAAATGGGGCTTGCCACTTTGTGTATAGGGCTGCCTCTGTTCCTATGAGTATAGCCGCGATGGATTTGTGCCATAGGAAAGGGGGGGTCCCTACATCTGCCTGCCAAGGAAACCTAGCAGCCCTAACTTGTTTGGGAAACCTATGAAATGGCTTCATAGTGTACCCTGCCCGCTCACCTTGGTAGTGACATGGGAGTAATTAACCCGGGCATATGGGGATCACGACTCGCGGTGAATGTGCACCACCTCTGCAGAGGGTAACAAACTGTTATAACAGCCGTGCTCATGGTTACGAGCGGCCCGAAAAACTCACAGAATAACTAGATACTTGATGATGATCAATTAAGTTGTTCTATGATGAAATATGTTTAACCTGACCTTGATATTTGTTCTTATGGGTTTAAATGGGAGCTTAAGCATAACTTGATAATAATTGAGAATAAAAGCTTGACCTATTAAAAATGCTAACTGCAGTAAACCAGAGTCTACCATTTTTGAGCTTCATAACCCCATGTTAGCTTGTTAAGTACCGAATGTACTTACACTTGTTTATTTTCTTTACTTGGATAAAAATCCCGGATGGGTAACAGATGATAACGGGTATGAGGATTTCCCGGAGGATTATTAGGCTTGTGGTCAACCAGTTGACCTTCCCTGTGATGACGACCACGAGAGTTTATTATCTTTTTATTATTCCGCTGTGATGTATAAGACTAAGTTTTATTATAACTCTGATGTATGAGACACCGTGATGATACTATTTGTAATTTGTCAGCTTGTGTGTGTGATTGATTCCTGGGCACACACGAGTTTTTTGCATTCAATTTTATCCTTAAAATTGGGTGTGACAATTTTCCATTGCACAATCCGTGAAGTTCAAGAACTAGTATGGCCCAGAGCGGCTCACTAAATTATTGTAAGAATTCTGAGTAGCATGCTTTATCTTATCGAATAATTTCTTTTTTATGTTGAGGGATTGAGATCTTGATAAGAAAATTTGAACTGTAACCGTAACATTTGTATAATGTTTAATATTGATGGACCTGTTGTCTACATAGCATATATAAAGCGAAACCCAATTTCACGAAAAAATATAAATTAAAATAAATTATAAAACAATAAAATACAAACGGACCATCACTGCCAGTTAGCAACAAAGCGGCAGTGTTGTCGTAACCAATACTGCCGGTTAGCTACAAACCGACAGTGATGGCCAAGATGGCACTGCTGGCTTGAGCCACAAACCGGCAGTGTTAGCTTAGCCATCATTGTCGGTTCTTGTCACAAACCGGCAGTGCTGATTACGATAACACTGCCGGTTAAAACACAAACCGACAGTGTTGGTGGAACTGAACTCTGTCGGGTGGTCTCATAAATCAGCAGTGTTGGTAGAACTGAACTTTACCGGTTGTGTAAAGAATCAGCAGTGAAGTTGAAGAGCACTGCCGGTTTGTAGGAACTGATAGTAATAGCTGACCCTCATCACTAGCGGTATGATTATGCCAGTTCAAAATCTGGTAGTGATGGGGTGTTTTGAACCGGCAGTGACGTCGCACCACAAGGTACTCAACCAACTGAATTATGCCCAGTTCGCTCTTTTAATTTGAAGTATCTCCTCTCTTCTTACATGAGAGTTTCATCCCTATCTTTTTTTTTTGTTTTATCTTCGTTTACATGTAATTTTCTCCGTGTCCTTGGGGTCTCACGTATACATCCGAACACAGAAATTAACCGCACGCAATTTTCTTCATAGTTGCCGTCGTCGTTGGAAGCAGCGCACGAAGAAAAGAGGGGCGAAGAAAGAGAAGGGCCAAGAAAGAAAATAAATTTTATGTGTGTAATAACCACATGATAGGTAATTAAATATCTGTGCCTATTGCAATATATATTGTGAAAATATATATGTGGTGATGAATGGGTTGTTGAATCGTAGAACTTGAAGATGATTAGTGGGCTGAGTGTGCCGCTGGTAATTCCTAACTCGATCGTTAATTATCTACACTACACATGTGCGTTCTGCGTTGGTAAACAAGAAGTGGTATATATACATATGCGTAGCGCATTGGTAAACAAAAAAAGGTTCCTAGCATCTCCTACAGGTACCTGAACAGGGATCCTACCTACTTTTTTGTGCCAGATTAAAAAAATAATCCCCATGCATATATATCAAGTCTCTACTGTATAGAGACCGCAAATCTGTCCTCTTAACCCATCTCCTAGGAGTTAGGCCCGTTTAGTTCCGAAATTTTTTGGTTTCTAACTACTGTAGCACTTTCGTTTTTATTTGACAAAAATTGTCCAATTATGGACTATTTAGGCTTAAAAGATTCGTCTCACGATTTCTCGGCTAACTGTGTAATTAATTTTTTTTTCGTTTATATTTAGTACTCCATGCATGTACCGCAAGATTTGATGTAATGGGGAATCTTGAAAATTTTTGGTTTTTGGCTTGCATGTAAACGGGGCCTTAGTAGTAGGGAGCCACTTCTTCCCACGAATTTTTTTACCAGTATACCAACTCACTCCCGTGCCTTTTTTTCGTCCGGACTCTCTCCAGTGCTGCCGCTTCCCTTTTTGACACGGCACCGCCAGTCCGCCACCGATGCTCCTCGGTTCGGCGCGGCTGCCCTCATCGGCGCCTGTTTGGCTCGTCCAGTGTCTGTGATGTGGCTCCTCTCCTCCCTTCGATGCATACTTGCCCCTGCTGTGACTCCCCCCTCCCCTCATGCCCCGTGCTTATCTCCCTCACCGTGCCATCCTAGGTTCCACATCCTCATAGCTTAGTCGACTGGAACGACGGTGGATATAACCGAATGAAGATCGGTCTTATATTTCAGTGTCTACTGGAATAGGTTTGAGGGCTTCTGCCGGAATAGATACAAACAAAACATATCCTCGAGAGGAAGGGAACATTCAAATGAAAAATTGGGCCCAAAATTGAAGGCTCTTGCTCAAGTTTCTCTAACGATGATATAACACATTATGGAAAAAGTTCAAATTATTCCCACAAATTTTGTCCTATGTAGTCTAGATAACCTCCTAGACTAATGTTTCATTCTATTACTCCCTCCAGCTATTTAAGTTGGTCCAATTTACTTACTAAGATTTGTTGCTTTTGTTTCTCTATATAAATGTTGAGTTTTAATATCATGTTTTTGTGAGGTTATGTTAACAATTATGTCACAGATTGTACATCATAATTTATGTTAAAAGACATATCAAAAACTTAATGTTATTATTTTGATAGGTTAGGAGATCTAATTGCTTGGACTTTTTTCCAGTAAATTTGTTTAGGTCCATCTGATTGCTTCAAATTTATGTCCCTAGCTATTTGTATTATTGCTAGTCGTTGTTACTGATGATTTGTTTGTTCTAACAAAGTAAGAGTCTGTACATTATATCTTTATCCTTTGGCCATATATGTGTTGGACGTCTCATCCGCCCCGGATCTTTGAAATGGATAGAGATATGATATTGCTCCTAGTGGATCATATGAGGGAGAAGAGAAGGGATCCAAGAAGTAAAAAAAAAAAAAAAAAAAAATCTTGCAGGCAGTGTACAGCGACGTGTGCGATAGATGACTCAGATGAATATATCAGCTCTGGTTTCCTCTATTGTTGGATGCATGAATTGTTGATACATCAATTGCAGAGATAACCTTAATTTGTCCAGTGATCATGACACACACACGATGACTTAGTGTGTGTGTGTGTGTGTTTGAGTGGCATTTTCCGAGTGTCAACATCCTGGAATATCTTCTTTAGAGGACTTTACGACATCCCATAAATCGATCTGATGTGTGACATGTATAATATATATCAATCCAAAAAGAAGAGCACAAAGATAAGATGTAAATCAGTCTATGTCAAATACGTATGTGTCTTGATTTTTCTGGCTTGCCAGAAGTTCAACAAAAATAAGCGTGCAAACACAGAACGAATGCGACAAGCACCCAATCGACCGAGCTAGCTATACTACTAGACTAGAGAAATAGCTTACCCCCACTTGCATTGTAGCTAGCAGAATGGCTGACCAAAAACTGCTAGAGTGATTGTAGTAAGGAGTACACATACTACTCTTAACTATTATTCAACGTTAAGTTGCATTGCAACAACAAATTACACACCAGGCGTTGCAGTTACAGTTAATTATGCTGTTTGTTATGAACCAGTGATTACTGAGGGCACTATATATACTATCATATCAATACAGGAGTAATTTATTTACTATCACAACCAGTGTAACATTAATTATTACCGGCCGGCCGATTCCCAACTCCAACACATCAAAAAGTTTCTACTGTATATATAGTGCTTTTGATGATAGATGAAGAAAGCCTATAGTACTGACTGCTACGGGAGCGTGCGTACTACAAATTTTCGCAGGAACACTGCAATACTATATGCGCGCTGATGTGTCCAAGCAATCACGTACGATTAGCTCTGGTTTCATTTGACCGAGTTTTAAATTTGAACCGACCTGTTTTGCAATTGTATGTCAGCAAAGATATTTTAGCAAATTAACTAGGCAAGTTTGGTCCATTTGTTGGATATGGTTTTTGCAGGGAGTCTTCTTGTCGCAAGGAATTGATGAAGGAATTTTTTTGTTCGTTTGAAGAAAGGAAATAATTAATCCAGCCTCTGCAGCCACGCAGACAATAGAACTGAAGGATAGATGATAATCCTTCCGCTGCTCTGGATCTTCTCTGTGAGATTACGTCGATCCTAGGCCACATATAAGATGAAAAACACAGCCTGTGCCAAATAAGACACGGAAAATCACAGATAAGATGAAAATCGATCGAGCTAGTACCTCTTGGATTTGGATGATGGATGTAGCCCATTTACGATGGATGTATATCTATATTTGGTCGCATCCAATCTCTGGCCGGCCGTCCGGATAAACCAGAACCTCAGATCGTACATATAGCTGCGACCACTCTACAAGTCTACTAGTTCATCGTTTAGCTGGCTGGCTGGCTCTAATCAATTTGAGTAGAGAGATGTGTGACCCTCGATGTGCATCCTCCATCCACTCCTCGTCGTTGTCAACAAAGATATGCATGAATATACGATATATCGATGGACATGTACGTCGTAGTCATCACGGTACTGCAGCAGTAGTGATCGTCTATATATATATATATATATATATCTAGGGTGCATTTGTTTAATGTGGTTTTGAGGATTTCGATCGCCATCGTCTACATATATATCTAGTGTCGTAATAACGACATATATATATATATATATATATATATATATATATATATATATATATATATATATATATATATATATATATATATATATATATATAGGGAGAGACTATTCAGCAGCCGGCTACAAAATAAGTTATTCTGTAGCCACCTCTATTTACCATAATTTTATATACTAATTTACCATAATGTCAATACATATTTACGATAGTTGGGTTACTATAACACATGGGAATATTTACCATAACGTTATAGTAAACCACTTAGTAAGGAGTTACTGTAAATCTCGTAAATTAACATAGTAATTATCGTAACTCAAAGTGGCTACAAAATAAGTTATTCTATGGCCAGCTACAGAATAGTAGTTCTATATATATATATATATATATATATATATATATATATATATAAACCTATCTAGCTCGATCATTCTCGCAATCTCACTTGTGCAAGGATGACCACAACTACTGCACGCCTATTGTGCGGCAAGCATGCATCCCTCCACCAGCTAGATCTTTCTGGGTTGTGCTTGAATTGCAAGTTTTCTCTCTCTCTTTTTTTTTTCTTTTTGACGAATGCATGTGTGACATTCAGCACAGTTTTACAAGTACACAAATCCAGAACAGCTAGGAGTAGCATACGGAAGAGAATGGAAGGCGTTGCATCAGTACCTGACTAAGGTGGGCAGCATGTCGTCTAAGTACATCAGACGTAAAACAGCAGACAAAAATTTGATATAGTGCAAGGATTGACATGCAAAGCAAAACCATCCCTTCATATTTGTTTTCAAGATGGACACCGCCCTTTCATTCTTGCTGTCTTCAGAGTCCACTTGAGCATCTGTGATCAGCAGAGTTGGGGGTCGCTGCGAAGTTAACAGCAGCTGAAGAGCAGACTGATGCAGCAGCAGGTTTGCACCCTCCACCACTTTTTCCTTGATCCCATCTTTGAAGAGCCCTGCCCAAAAAATAAGAAAAAAAAGATGTTTTTATTGTAATCAACTCACAAGGATGTTTTATAGTCTTTTTATCGAAACAGGCTCTGTTTCGGCATTTCCAAATTGACCAACAGACAGCAGCAATTCAAAGAAAATGCATCCGTTTCTCATTGGGCAACCACTTGGTCATCCATTTCCAGCACTGATGAATGGATTTTGGTATCTCATTAGCCCCTATCACATGAGCTATAACCCCCAAAATGTTTTATCCACCATGCCTTGGAATAAGAGATGATTGATATACATTTATCACAAGAATAGAAATAGCACTTAGGATCCCCTTTTCCATTTTCAGCACAGTTTAAATTATAAACATGCATGTGTGTCTTTGATGTGGGATTATTTGTTTGAGATTAGTCTCGTCTGAGTTATATTGAGTATGAGTTAGACTTGCATATAAAGGTTTCCAGAGTTTACGTTTGTAAGATTTTGAAGTTTATGATCTAATGATTATATAGTCTTATCTAAATACTTGCAATCCGATTTAGAAACTACGATGATTTTGATAACCTTGCTTGACATGGGATTTTCAGACAGACCTATTAAGGTGTAGCTTTTGTAAGAATCAGAGTTTTGTTTGGCTAAAAATGGGCCTACCGACCATTTCAGACAGACCTAAGGTATAGGATGCAAGTGGGCTGGCTCACGCACGTGGACCATGGCCCATATATACCATTTTAGGTGTGTTTCCCTCAAAAACTTCCACCACCACAGTAACCACTGTAAACACTACTTAATTTGCAGTACCAGTGTATTTGTAGACAAACACGCTGGATCAGAGGGCCTGGGTTGTTATCCTCACAAAAGGTGGTCGCAATGTGTCTATGTGTAAAGCTTGACATGCCTAACTTTCTATATATTTTTCTACCATGTAGCTGAAGATGAGTGCAGTAGTAATAACTAATTAAGTAGCTAGCTCACGTATCTTCACAAAAGATTGAAGAGTCATCCATAGAAGAAATCAGTCTAGCTGAAAGTAACTGGCCACAATTATTTTTCCAACGAATCACATAGTTGGTTGGAGCCCTATGTGAGCAAAAACTCTTATGTGGCTGTCGGTAAAAAGGTATAGCTGGCTCTTTCAATTTCACTTGAAGTAGCTGTATATGCCGAGGTTGTCTAATTAGCAACATTTGACTCTAGCTATCTTGTCTTGGAAACCTGCCGGCTAGCTTAATGGTGCACGCCCTTTCCCTGGTTTATTAGCTGTGTCTGTGTCTAAGTTTTCTGTTTTCTGTTTTCTTCAAAGGACTTGCTGTTGTGAAAGCAAATATGATACATATATAATGAGGGAATGGTATGTTTACAGAATGTAGAGAAGACACTGTTGGAGTTGTTCCAAATTCACTCCAGGATATAGGCCAGTCTTCTGACGGAGCGAAGCGGAGGCCCGTCACCGGAGGCTTGGGCCGGAGCGTAGCGGAGTCTGAAGCTGGCCCATCGGGTCTCGCCCCTGTGTTTGGGGGGTGCGGGGGGCGGAGCCCCCCGCGGTACGGTACGGTATATATACCCTTGCTAGGGTTTCGTGGAGACTTGATTCTCTTGTAAGCCGCCATAGGCGTGTAACCCAAACTCTTGAGATAGTGAGATTGTTGCTGGCTGGTGCCCGTGGTTTTTCCCCTTCACATCGGAGGGGTTTTCCACGTTAAATCGTGTGTCTCCTCTGTGGTTTGATTCTTTACTTCATATTCCTATACGTCGTTCATAACAAGTGGTACCGGAGCTTTGGTTGCTGTTAGGGTTCATGACGACGTCGATGAAGTTCGATCTTCCGCTGCTGAACTACGACACGCGGTTCTCGCTATGGCAAGTCAAGATGCGGGGGATTCTGGCGCAGACTCATGACTATGATGAGGCGCTGGATAGTTTCGGAAAGAGGAAGGCCGAGTGGACTCCAGAAGAGATCCGCAAGGATCAGAAGGCGCTCGCCCTAATTCAGTTGCATCTTCATAATGATATTTTGCAGGAGTGTCTGAAAGAGAAAACTGCTGCAGAACTATGGCTGAAACTGGAATCGATCTGTATGTCCAAGGATCTAACCAGTAAGATGCAGATGAAGATGAAGCTGTTCACCCTGAAGATGAAGGAGGAGGATTCAGTGATGAGCCACATCGCTGAATTCAAGAAGATCGTCGCCGACCTAGTGTCGATGGAGGTGAAGTATGATGATGAGGACTTAGGTCTTTTGCTGCTATGTTCTTTGCCAAATTCGTATGCAAATTTTCGTGACACCATACTTTTGAGCCGTGATGAACTAACCCTAAAGGAAGTTTATGAGG
This sequence comes from Miscanthus floridulus, assembly GCF_019320115.1. Classification (NCBI taxonomy): domain Eukaryota; kingdom Viridiplantae; phylum Streptophyta; class Magnoliopsida; order Poales; family Poaceae; genus Miscanthus; species Miscanthus floridulus. The sequence continues at coordinate 1,295,414 of NC_089592.1, read as the reverse complement.
CTCTCCAGTCTAGGGAGAAGATGAGAGGCATGGTGCAGAATGATGGGACGTCGTCCTCCAAGGGCGATGCTTTGCATGTGAGAGGCAGAACTGAAAACAGATCCTCCAATGATGGCAATGATGGTAGAAAGAACTACGAAAGGAGAGGCCGTTCAAAGTCCAAGCCGCATGGTAATAAAAAGTTCTGTGTTTATTGCAAGCTGACAAATCATAATGTTGAGGATTGCAGAAAAGTACAGAATAAGGAGAAGAGGAAAAACAAGTCGGCTGGTAAGGTCTCTGTTGCTGCTGCTGTGTCTGATGATGATTCTGGAGATTGTCTGGTAGTATTTGCTGGTTGTGTTGCTGGTCATGATGAATGGATTCTCGATTCCGCATGTTCATTTCATATTTGCACTAACAGAAATTGGTTTAGCTCGTATAAATCTGTGCAGAAAGGGGATGTTGTGCGGATGGGAGATGATAACCCGTGTGACATTGTGGGGATTGGATCAGTTCAGATCAAGACTGATGATGGCATGACACGCACGCTGAAAAACGTCAGGTATATACCAGGGATGTCCAGAAATCTTATCTCATTGAGCACGCTTGATGCAGAAGGTTACAAATATTCCGGTTCAGATGGCGTTCTGAAGGTATCAAAAGGTTCTCTTGTTTGCTTGAAAGGTGATCTTAATTCTGCAAAGTTATATGTCCTTAGAGGGTGTACTTTACCTGGTTCTGATTCCGCTGTTGCTGCTGTTACTAATGATGAACCTAGTAAAACTAACCTTTGGCATATGCGTTTGGGACATATGAGTCACCATGGTATGGCAGAATTGATGAAGAGAAACCTGCTGGACGGCTGCACTTCGAGTAAAATAAAGTTTTGTGAGCATTGTATTTTCGGGAAGCATAAAAGGGTACATTTCAACACTTCTGTTCACACCACTAAAGGTACTCTTGATTATGTTCATGCTGATTTATGGGGTCCTTCCCGTAAGTCCTCACTTGGTGGTGCTCGTTACATGCTTACAATTATTGATGATTACTCTAGAAGGGTTTGGCCTTATTTTCTGAAACAGAAAGATGATACTTTTGCTGCTTTTAAGGACTGGAAAGTAATGATAGAAAGACAAACTGAAAGGAAGGTAAAATTGCTTCGTACTGATAATGGTGGAGAATTTTGTTCGCGTGAATTTAATGATTATTGCAGATCGGAAGGTATTGTTAGGCATCACACCATACCCCATACTCCACAACAGAATGGTGTGGCCGAACGCATGAACAGAACCATCATATCCAAGGCCCGTTGCATGCTGTCTGATGCCAGGATGAGCAAGCATTTTTGGGCTGAAGCTGCTAATACTGCCTGTTACTTGATAAACAGGTCGCCTTCTATTCCACTAAATAAAAGAACTCCCATTGAGGTATGGTCTGGTACGCCTGCTGATTATTCACAGTTGAAAGTTTTTGGATGCACTGCTTATGCTCATGTTGATAATGGAAAATTAGAGCCTAGAGCTGTTAAGTGTCTTTTCCTTGGTTATAGTTCGGGAGTCAAAGGCTATAAATTGTGGAATCCTGAAACAGGAAAGACTTTTATGAGCAGGAGTGTTGTTTTCAATGAATCTGTGATGTTTACTGACAGTTTGCCCTCAGATCATGTTCCAGAAAAAGAGCTGCAGCGTATGCGCATGCAGGTGGAGCATGTTGATGATGACACAGGTGTGCAGGTGGAGCCTGTTGATGAGCATGGTGACCATGATAATGTTGTTGCTGAGGATGATGCTCATGATAATGTTCAGCAAACTCCTCCTATTTTGCAGTTAGAGGAGGATTTACCTATTGCTCAACGCAAGTCAAAAAGGACAATTGCACCTCCTAAGCGTCTTATTGAAGAGTGTAATTTGTCTTACTATGCTTTGAGTTGTGCTGAACAGGTGAAGAATGTTCATGAGCCAGCAACCTATAAAGAAGCTATTCGTTGTGGTGATACTGAGAATTGGATTTCCGCTATGCATGAGGAGATGCAGTCTCTTGAGAAGAACAGTACATGGGAGATTGTACCTTTGCCTAAGAATAAGAAGACCATCAGCTGCAAATGGATCTTCAAGAGAAAGGAGGGTTTATCTCCAAGCGAGCCTCCAAAGTATAAGGCAAGATTAGTTGCTAAAGGCTACAGTCAAATTCCAGGTGTTGACTACAATGATGTGTTCTCTCCAGTGGTAAAACACAGTTCAATTCGTACTTTCCTTAGTATTGTTGCTTCACATGATCTTGAGCTTGAGCAGTTAGATGTGAAGACTGCGTTTTTGCATGGAGAGCTTGAGGAGGACATATACATGGACCAACCAGAAGGGTTCATAGTGCCTGGCAAGGAAAAATATGTGTGCAAGTTGAAGAGATCCTTGTATGGTTTGAAACAGTCCCCTCGTCAGTGGAACAAGAGGTTTGATTCATTTATGTTAGCACACAGTTTTAAAAGATCTAAGTATGATAGCTGTGTTTACATCAAGCATGTTAATGGATCACCTATATATTTGCTGTTATATGTTGATGATATGCTGATTGCTGCCAAGAGCAAGATTGAAATCACTAAGTTAAAGAAGCTATTGAGTAGTGGTTTTGATATGAAAGATCTTGGTAGTGCTAAGAAAATTCTTGGTATGGAAATTAGTAGAGACAGAAAATCTGGTTTGCTATTTCTTAGTCAACAAAATTATATCAAGAAAGTTCTTCAGCATTTCAACATGCAAAATGCTAAGGTTGTTAGTACCCCTATTGCACCTCACTTTAAGTTGTCAGCTACTCAGTGTCCTAGTACAGATGCAGAGATTGAATACATGTCAAGGGTTCCTTATTCTAGTGCTGTTGGGTCTTTGATGTATGCCATGGTTTGCTCTCGTCCAGATTTGTCATATGCTATGAGTCTTGTTAGTAGATATATGTCTAATCCTGGCAAAGAACATTGGAGGGCAGTTCAGTGGATTTTCAGGTACCTCAGAGGCACAGCAGATTCCTGTTTAAAGTTTGGAAGAACTGATAAGGGTCTTATTGGCTATGTGGATTCTGATTATGCTGCTGATCTAGACAGGCGAAGATCACTTACAGGTTATGTGTTTACTATTGGCAGTTGTGCTGTGAGTTGGAGGGCTACTTTACAGTCAGTTGTTGCTTTGTCTACTACTGAAGCAGAATATATGGCTATTTGTGAAGCGTGCAAAGAATTAATTTGGCTGAAAGGTTTGTACGCTGAGCTTTGTGGAGTTGAATCTTGCATAAGTTTGCACTGTGACAGTCAAAGTGCAATTTACCTCACTAAAGATCAGATGTTCCATGAGAGAACTAAGCACATAGATATCAAGTATCATTTTGTGCGTGATGTGATTGAAGAAGGTAAGCTGAAGGTATGCAAAATTAGTACTCATGATAATCCTGCTGATATGATGACAAAGCCTGTTCCTGTTGCTAAGTTTGAGCTGTGCTCAAGCTTAGTTGGTTTAATTGGATAGTCCAAGAGACTATTGTTGGCACCAGTGGTTTTCTATCTTTGTTATGTTCAGGATGAAGGGTTGATTTATGATACAAGATGAATTTGTCTCAAGGTGGAGTTTGTTGGAGTTGTTCCAAATTCACTCCAGGATATAGGCCAGGCTTCTGACGGAGCGAAGCGGAGGCCCGTCACCGGAGGCTTGGGCCGGAGCGTAGCGGAGTCTGAAGCTGGCCCATCGGGTCTCGCCCCTGTGTTTGGGGGGTGCGGGGGGCGGAGCCCCCCGCGGTACGGTACGGTATATATACCCTTGCTAGGGTTTCGTGGAGACTTGATTCTCTTGTAAGCCGCCATAGGCGTGTAACCCAAACTCTTGAGATAGTGAGATTGTTGCTGGCTGGTGCCCGTGGTTTTTCCCCTTCACATCGGAGGGGTTTTCCACGTTAAATCGTGTGTCTCCTCTGTGGTTTGATTCTTTACTTCATATTCCTATACGTCGTTCATAACAGACACCACGTTGCCCAAACAGACAAATGCAAATAACATAGCATAGCTACACATTTGTGTTAACATAGTATAGCTACGCATTGACACGAACTTCTTCTCTTTCTCAGACAAGAATTAATCACTACGAATGAACTGTTGTATTCGATAGAGTAGAGTTTCAGAGGAAGAAGGAGAAGAGGATTCAGAGAGAAGACAGCAGGGAATAGATAGAATATTCAGTTGCAATTCAGTTATCCTTTCCCCTCTCGACCACCAGCCTGACATTTATACCACGCCATACAAGGCCACTAGGCCCAAGCCGCTTTCGGCCCAACAGACTCCCAACGCGCCCAGACAATACTTTCAGCCACTCTTCGCCACTTGCATTGCCGGACGAGTCTTGGTGCCATCATCCTGATGACGCTGGAATTGCAGGGACAAGGAAGAGCTTCTCCTTTCGGTGTAGTGATATCCCAAACACCTCTGACATATCAACAACACCTCCGCCGGTACCCTCATTCTGAAGCTTCCAATCGAAATGCTACATCAGATTTGGTAGCATAATCTCAATAGTGGCAATCCCAAAATTTATCCCTGGGCAATTCCTTCGTCCAGCTCCAAACGGCAGAAACGCGAAATCTGTGCCCTTCATATCAGGGGCAGCTGCTGCTGCTTCAGAACCAGAACCTTCCTGCTCGAGAAACCTCTCGGGCATGAATTCCTCAGCCCTATCCCATGACGCCGGGTCTCTCCCGAGAGCCCAAGCGTTGACGAAGATGCGTGTTCCCGCAGGGATCCAGCAGCCATTGATGTCGCAGTCTGTGGTCGAGAGGCGTGGGATAAGGAGTGGCCCTGGTGGGTGCAGCCGCAGCGTCTCCTTGACAACTGCCTTTAGGTATGGCATTTTGCTGAGGTCCTCCTCCATCACCACCATGTCTTGATTTTTTCCTGCGGATGCAAGCAGCAGTGGCGTCGTCGTCCTTATCTCTGTTTGGAGTCTGGCCATAACGTGTCTGTTCAGCATGAGGTCAGCCATGGCGTAGTCCAGTACCAGATATGATGATTCTATGCTCGCTTGAAACGTCTCCTGTGTCAAGAGATCAAATTTCAGAATTATATATATATATATATATATATGGATACTGTGTATTTACCGAGTGTGAGTAACACTCGGCAAATAGTGCTACACACTCGGCAAACTCTTTACCGAGTGCCACACTAGGTAAAGTGGACTCGGCAAACAACGACTCGGTGAAGTTATTTTACCGAGTGTCTAATATCGGAGCACTCGGAGCAGAGAGTTACCGAGTGCTACAATGACACTCGGTAAACAATTATGACTTCACGGTCGTCAGCCTCCAAACTGACCGTTAACGGCGACGTTTACCGAGTGTCACTAGCAGCACTCGGTAAATAAATTAGCATTTCGTGATTAAAATAATTCCGCAAATAAATTTTTTGAATAATGTTTACTGAGTGTAGCTCCTAACACTCGGTAAAATAATAACCATTTTCGTGATTAAAACAATTCCGCAAATAAACTTCAGGAATAATGTTTACCGAGTGTTCCCACTCGGTAAAAAGTAGTCAAATATTTCCGAGTGGGGACCTGGCACTCGGTAAAAAATGGCACCGAGTGTTTACCGAGTGGGGAAGCGGCACTCGGTAAAAAATGGCACCCTCGGCAAAATTCACAGAATCAGAACCAATTTGGTTCTGTTCGCTGTTTTACCGAGTGCTACACTCGGTAAAACTGACAGAATCTCTGTTTTACCGAGTGCTACACTCGGTAAAATATGTCCACAGAATTTTTTTTGTTTGTTTCAGTGCATATCCAGTCACAATAAGCAACAAAATCACAGGAAATTATAATAACATGACAGATAGGCAATATATATCACATATATGTCCACAAATGTCACATCCACTCACAATAACAAACATATGTCGACAAGCACCATGCAAAGTCCACAAACACCATCAACATATGTCCAAAGTCCACAAAGTTCAACCAAGTCCACAGTTCAACATACAAAACTATCAAACAAGGTCGGATGGCCTGTCGGATGGTCGGAGGCCAGCGGAGAAACGGAGTCAAGTCCAGGTCTTGATCACCCTGCATATCGTTGTTCGATCCAGCTGTAGAAGGTCCCTAGAATGAGATTGCACATGTGAGTTATCTGGATCAAAGCAAATTCTAAGGTCTAAGCTATGGTAGGTCAAACTAAGGTATAAGTCGAAGGTAGCTCTATATGACACGAAAGTGAAGAGTGCATCTAAGTGACTCACAGGAGTGCCGTCGCGCGGAGGTGGAGGCACCAACGGTATCATCGGCGGCGGCGGAGGCGGTGGAGGCTGGCCCATGCTCTGAGAAAAACGGGCCATGTACTCGTACCAGTCCTTGTGCGCCTGCTGGAAGGCCTCAAGCTGGGTCTGCACTCGCGCCCTCTCCTGTGCCAACTTGGCCTGGTGCGACAGCTCGAGGGCCTGAAGCTGGCTCTGTGAGGCCTGCTGTGACTCCTGCAGGGCTTCAATCTGGGCCTACAATTATTTATCACATAGTTAGAATGCAAATAAAGAACGAGTAGAAAATGAATGGACAACGAATGCAACAGAACTAACCTGGAGTGCTACCACCTGGGGCTGTGAGCGTGGGCGTATGGCCGGACTCGAACTCGTGCTCCGGGCTCTAATGTGGGCGAGTGTCTGAGTGTTGGCCGTGTCTATGGTGCTGTTGCCCATATAGTACCGCCCGTGTGGCTTACCTGGTCCCAACCTCATGACGATGTCACCCTTGAGGTCAGCGGTGCTTGGATCAAATTCTGACCCATGGATCTCTCTCGCCATCGCCGTGTACTCGCTGAGGCGCCTGTGCACGCTCGGGTTGTTGTATGCCTCGGACGGGTCCTCCGGGTTGTAGACGAGGTCGGGGTCCTTTGCCTTGCCCTTGTGTGCCAAGGCATATGCCTTGAACGAGGCGCACTCCTGGCCGGGGTGGAACCGCGTCTGCAGGAAGAAGCACAACAATAAGATATTATGCATTCAGAAGTTAGCATAGCAACAACGTAATGAAATCCGCGTACATATCTAGCTGCATATTCCTTGAGGGTAGTGGGGCCTTGTTTGTGCGAGGAACCCTGCATCATCGCACGGCAACGTGAGCGTACGACATGATATTGCTCGTACTCCTCACTCAACCACTTGTCCACAATGGCCTCCCAGCAGTTGTCCATCCCCGCACACCAAGCAGGAGGCACCTGCACGTACACGAGCACATGACAAATCCTAAATCAATTTCAGTGCAATTAATCGCAAACGATGTAATCTCATGTTTATCGTCAAGTATTGCTCCTTAGTCAGGGGCAGGTGCACTGCCTGCGCTCTGGTGACTCTGTGTGCTCTGCGGCCATGGTAAATTCTTCTGCACAGGAGCTTTGTCTCGTAGAAGAGGTCCTGCACTCGGTGAACACAGACTCTGTTCACCACGTCATCCGCGTCCTCCCTACGTACTCCCTCCGCCAAGGTGTAGTAATCCTATAAGCAAATACAGTCAGTAATATACAATTAATGTGATGTTATTATCAGCATAGTGCGATGAACACGTACCCACAGTTCTTTCATCACCCGGTCGGCCTTGCTGTTATAACACCTGCCAGCTCGATCAGTCTGATCGCTGGCGGCATGCCAGTGGGACCACTTCATGGCGGGCTAGACAACACCATTGATCCTCACCATCCTGGGGTATTGCAATCGAGAGCTACCTGAGCAGAACAATAATCAGACAGCATTACTCAAATCTAAGAACAGAGTAGTGCATGCCTAGTGATATCATATCAAAACAGCTCAATATTAGATCAATCAAATGGAGAAAATTATTATTGGACTGTGACTGCAAGGTCATAGCATTGCTGACTCTTGATAATGATGTCACTGTAGGGAGCTATAAATAAATTAGCTAAAGGAAGTGCAGACACCAATCTTTGTGACAAAATAAACCTACTTACACTTATGTAATTTGCAGACTATGGGTAGAACAAGTCAGTCCACCATCAATCACCAATAGTAAAAATAATAAGATATAAACATTCAGTATACACAGTATCCCGTAGTGGCTTCTTCTGACCGAATCACTGATCGGCGTAAAGCATTCAGTATGCATTGTTAATGTTATAGCATAATTAAATGCATGTACTCCTAGTACTCTATATACCCTTGAATGCCGCCTCGGCCTTCATATTCTTCCTGGTGCAGTCGGCGCATTTGGCGAGGCCGACGACCACCGAGGAGGCCTCGCTGGAGGCAGCGCTTGCGACGGCGATTACCATCAGCACGTCGCAGACGCCGGGGAGAAGGCCCCCAAGTGTCGTAGCCATGTTTGGAGGATGGATAGATGGATGACTCGATGAGATGGAGAAAGGCAATGGAATGCTTGCCTTATATAGCCCTATGCATTGATCAAACACAGCTCGATCTTACATGCATGCACGCATGATCATGAGGTGAGGCGCGCCAGCACACACATAATTTTGGCGCCGAAATTGCAGACCGGCCGGGAATTAATGCCGTCCATTTGAGTTGATCAATCACTTCATCAGGTTCAGCAGACCGCTGTGCTATTCTTGCAAAGCTGGCCGTGCCCAAAAACCAAGAACAGTATATATTTGGACTAATGAACCAGGGGAGGAATAAAGGGCCACACCATAAGAATCAGCATCTTTATCCCTAGCAAAATCTTCACATTTGGAAACTAAAAAAGGGAGCTTCATTCATTCTCTGGCGACTACAAGATCTGCACGAGCACTCCTCGTTTCATTCACAGTGTTGCAATCGACTGAACTTATTAAGGCACTACTTTGATTCGAACCAGCTTACTGGTGGACAGGAAAGGACAAAGAAGCAAACTAAGGTTCTTTGAACCAGGGAAACAAGCCTAGCTGACATCGAGCAATCGAAGGGGCAGAAAATTCAATTTCTTTTGCGCACCTGGAGAAGGCGGCGGCCCTGGCCGTACAGGTACAGCGGACAAGTCACGGAATCAGTCGAGCTCGTCGTTGCGCTCCCTTCCGTGGTCTTCGTCTCGGGCGCCAGATCGAGGCCAGGGAAGCCGCAAGGACGGGAGCAGGTGGCATGGCCGTCGCCGGCCGGCGAGATGCAAGCTTCCGGACGGTGAGTGTGAATGGGCAGTTCGGCACGGGAGCGAGCGAGAGAGGAACGGGAACGATAGGCGGCGGTCGTGGAGGGGAGGAGGCGCCGGCGACGGTGGGGAGGCGCCGGCGACGGCGTGGAGCGCGCGGGCGCGGGGAGGCGCGGGCGCAAGTGCGGGGGACGGCGGGGAGGCGCCGGCGCGGGGGACGGCGGCGGTGCGGCGGGGATGCGCAGGCGTGTGCGGTGTGTGTGTGTGTGTGTCTGCACGATTTGAGGGAGAAACGGCTGGTACATGTGGGCCTGGTACATGTTTACCGAGTGCCCAGATCTACGGCACTCGGTAAACAGAAGCACCGCAGCCCAATAACATGTGGGCCTGGTACATGTTTACCGAGTGCCTAGATCTACGGCACTCGGTAAACAGAAGCATGGCAGCCCACTGTGGCAGACAGGTGGGCCGTGGCTAACCTTTACCAAGTGTTCCCACTCGGTAAAAAGTGCATACAGTGGCAGACAGGCAGCCCACTGTGGCAGACAGGTGGGCCGTGGCTAACCTTTACGAGTGTTTGAGGTCACACTCGGTAAAAGTATCCATTATTTCATGCAAAACAAAAATGAAAAAATGCCAATTTAATCCTAAAATTCACCAAACTTTCACATGAACTATTTCATGTCATCTATTTACTATCTAAAAAATTTCAAGTTCAAATCATAATGTTGAATTTCACTCTTAATAGAAATCCTATTCGTCATTGTGAATGTTTAGCGTCTCTTTGGGAGATGTACCGGTTCGGCAGCGACGAATGTAAAAATACTTCCGAAACGTTATGAAAATTTTTCTATAACATAGATGTATGCTTCAATGTTAATTCTTCCAATCTCGTGATTTATCGAGTTCGATTTTAATTATTACAATTAAATTTACACGATATGTACCTAATTTTCATAAAGAATGAAAATTTTGTGAAATATAGTAAATAAATCGAAATAAACACCATATTTTGGAATGGAGTACTAAATATCATATGTGGATAGAGGAAAAAGAATGAAGGGAAAAACAAGAAATTTGGTTGAAATTTACCGAGTGTTGCGCCAATACACTCGGTAAAAGATAGTGTTTACCGAGTGTTGTGCACTTACACTCGGTAAAACTTTATTATTACCGAGTGCAAATACTTATACACTCGGTAAACATGTCATGCCGTGACGCCGTTTGGCGTACGGTTGGTATACTAGGTGACGTGGCACCTCAATACCGAGTGTCCGTTTTTACCGAGTGTACCCCTTCGGTAAACTTGTAGTTTTACCGAGTGTCTGAGGTTACCGAGTGTTCGTACTCGGTAAAGCGGTATACTACCGGGTGTTTATGTTTTCCGAGTGTTGGCACTCGGTAAGTAATGTTTTTCGAGTGCCCCGACTTTTGACACTCGGTAATTGTCGGGGCACTCGGTAACTAGACAGTCTCCGGTAGTGTATATGCTTATATGAATTATTTAAAACTTTTTCAACGTCCTTATTTTTTTATTATATACAGTACAGATTATCTGCTGTATATCTTGTGGCCAGGTGAAACTCCCCCTCTCAAAAACCTGAATTTTTTGTATTTGTAATCTCATTTCCTTTTAAAAAAAATCCCCTCTCACAAACCCAATTTTGTCTTTAATTTGTCAATCTCACTTCCTTAAAAAAAAGCTTTCCATCTCACAAACCCAAATTTTGTCTCTGCCACCTTACTTTCGTGGAAGAGCTTTGTGGCTGGTAGGCCACGCTCACAAACCCAAACTTTGTCTTTGTAACTTGACTTCTTAGGCGAACCTTGTGTCCGGTGGATAATTGGCGGTGCCCACAGTGGCGATGAGCTCGTCGAACAGCTGGTCCCACCTCCTGTGGACCCTCTCGGCTTGGGCACAGATGAGCCTCCTCAGCAGCTCCATCCTCGTCAACCTCGGGAAGTAGTCCTCCATGTTGAACCCCCCAAGCAGGGCGACATTCATGTTGACCAGCTCCCTCAGCATCCTATTACGCCCTCCCGCCCGGTGCGACTCTCCCAGGACCGCGCGGCACACCACGTCGTTGGCGTACGCGCTCACCACCTCGCTCATGTCCACCGCCGTGCCGGTGCCGTCGTCCGCGCTCGCCGCGGCGGCCTCACGGACCTTATCGAGGACGACGCGCACCTCGTCTAGGCGGCCACGGCGGAAGGACTCCACCTTCCTGACGCTGAGCATGCGCGCGGCGACCACCTTCCTGGACCGCCGCCACTCGTCGCCGTAGGGCGCGAAGCCGACGCTCCTGGCGCTGTAGAACAGGATGTCGGCGACCGGTGACCACGGCCTTGACGAGATGACGTGGTCGTGCGTGCGCAGGACGGCCACCGCGGCGCGCGGGGACGAGACCACCAGCGTCGGCAAGGCGCCGAGGCGCAGGAGCAGCAGGCCGTCCCGGCCGTGCTTGGCGGCGAGGTCGCGGAGGGAGGCGTGCGGGAGGGAGCCCACCAGGTGGAGGTGCCCGATGATGGACAGCTACCCGGGAGGCGAAGGCGGGAGCGGCAGCTTGTTGTTATTGATGCGTCATCTTCTTCTGCTAGACGTTGCTGCGACGTTGATTGATGCCACGAGTAAGAGAAGAAGCGACGAGACGAGCAGCAGAAGCTGCAGCAGCTGTGTGGATGTGCCATGGACGAACAAGGAGCTGCAGGTTGTGCGCTGCTGCTGCTACTGCACTAGCCATGTCACTCTCTCTAGATCTGGCTGAGTACAGTGTTTTTGGCAAGCGGTTTTGAGTGATCCGTGATCAGCCTGCCATGGCGTCAATCACTATTTATATAACAGAAGAAGACGTATATTAACATACACGACGTGGCAATAGTATGGGTTCAACCGCGCCAGCGGCCGGAATACTCATTATTTCTGGATACATAGTAGACATAACTTATATCAAGGTATGAATCTAGAAAAGCAAAAAAGTTTTATAATTTAGAACATATAAAATAGGTGTGTTATCATATCTGTCTTGGATTATGAAAGAAAGCTACAAAAGCAAAGAAAAAAGCTTCCGCATTCACAACAAATCCTCCTTGCTATTGATTTATATGGTCCTATAGATTATTTCATCTGCGTTAATTGCACAATTTTGTTTATATGAAATATATACCCTGATGGCTCCACCACTGCTCCACCCGTTTGGATCATTTGTGTCGCTAGCGCTAGCTAGCTGTAGACTATCTCCCCTTTAAAAGAGAATTAAATTCTAATTCCATTCTTATATAGTTAATCAATTTGTTTTTTCTCAAATTTATAAAAAATAGTGTCAATATTTATAACAGTAAATATAGGTGTATTCTAAAAATATGTTATATAACAAATCTAATATTATTTATTTGATATCATAGATAGATAGATATTTATATCTTTGTATAAATTTTATCAATACAAAAAAATAGTTTAACTTGGTGTTGTTACAATTGCGGCAAAGGGGAGTATGTCTTATTAGTGATTTTTTTGAAAGATATGTCGTATTAGTGTTCGTTGTTATTTTTTATGATCCTCACACTAGTGCAGGACCGAGCATCAGTCCTGGTTGGGAAACCCCCTTTAGTCCTGGTTTCCCCTTTAGTCCCGGTTCTGGAAACCGGAATTGAAAGTGGACCTTTAGTTCCGGTTGCTATTATCAACCAGGACTAAATGGCCCCAAGACCTTGTCTCTGGGCTAGCACATTTAGTCTCGGTTGATGTTTCCAACCGGTACTAAATGTTCTTTTTTTTCATTTCTTTCATTTTTCTTTTATGGTTTCTTTTCAATTCAATTCTTTTTTTTGTTTCAATTAGCTTTTCATATACGAATTCTACGCTACTAATATACATCCATATATACATATAAGGTTTCATTCAAGCATTATACATAAATAACACACTAAAATGTATGAAACTATATATGCATATATATACAAATATTTCAAGAGGTTATACATGCATGGAATATGTACATAATAAAGTAACAAAAAGCTTGTACTCATGTCCTTGGGATTTTTTATTCAACCCAAATCTTGAGTCGTATGGCTACTAGGTAGTATTTCTTTTGTCATAGTAGTACTCGCCATTGGGATCTATGACCTGATCCATAAGAAATCCTGACAATGCCTCTTGAATTGCTTTGATCTGGTTAGTTCGCAGGACCCTTTGCTGCATCCATTCAACCTTCAGTTCGAATGAAATGAAAAGTATGAATATATATGATTATATATATCAACACAATGGTAATAAATAAATTGTGTATATTTTTTACGTACTTTGAGGACCTCTTCACTTGTTTTCATCGAGTACTGCATGAGGAACTTGCAAACGTAGTATCCACATAAGTTGTTCCCCGATTCCTGCTGTAGACACCACTTTATGAGAAAAAAATCATCATCAACCAATGAAGCATGGTAATAACGAATTGAACTAAATAAAGATGCGGTGACGTAGCTATTACTTACTCGGTATTAGACTATCACTACTATAGAAAAACTTTTGCGAGGCATTTGGAAATTGTCTTCAGAGGTGGGCGGCCATTTGAACCACCTCGGTTAATGCCCAGGATTAACCGAGGCGATCATTTTTATTAACCAAGGCGGTCACAATTAACCGCCTCGTAAAATCGATTTACCGAGGCAGTCATCATAAGACAAACGCCTCCAAAAATAGTTTATTTTCGGAGGCGGTCGTCTTATAACAATCGCCTCCTTAAATCCATTTTCAGAGGTGGTTACACTATAACGCTCGCCTCCATAAATAATGGCCCAACAGGCAGCCCATCTCGGCCCCATATCGCGCTGATTGTATATATACTAGAGTTTCAGGGTTTCATTGGCACTCCCACTCCCTAGTCGCGCCCCCAACTCCCTAGCCATGCCCCTCCCCTCGCTCTCCCCATCCTGCCACCCCTCCCACTCCCCCATCATGCCCCTTCCACTCCCTAGCCCGGCACTCCCTAGCCTGGTCCTTCTCTCTCCCTCACTTGCCTCTCCCTCTCCCTTAGTGGCTCCTCCATCCCCCCCACAGACGACGCAGGGCGGCTCCTCCCTTTCCCTCTCCTCTTCATCTCCCTGCCACTCTCTGGTGGCGGTGGCAGGCGGTGGCGTGCAACCGGGCGGCACGGGGCCGTGGTGGCGCACGGCCAGGCGGCGTGGGGGTGCGGGGTCAAGCGTCGTGAGGCGCGCAGTGTGAGGCACATGGTGGCGCGGGGTTGGGCGGCGCGTGGAGGTAGGTCAGCTCTCCCATCTTCCTCTCTTCGTCTCATCACTCTTCCCTCTCTCTTTGCAGATCAGGAGCTAGCGAGCAGTGCCCCTCCCTCTCCCTCTTCTCCCACAGGCGAGCAGCACCCAAATCTGGTGAGCGGGCCGCCCCCTGCTCTGACCACGCCTGGATCCAACGTGGAGGCGAGGAGGAGGCTGGCGTGGAGGTGAGGAGGAGGCCGGCGTGGAGAGGAGCAGCCAGCGGAACCGAAGCAGGGGGGTGTGGAGGCAACGGCGACATCCTGCATCGCTGGATGTGGCTAGTGAGCTCAGGAACGGGCTCATCGATAGGCTCAGGAACAGGCTTGCCAGCGGGCTTAGGATTTTGTTTTGTTTTTTTTATCGATTAACCGAGGCAGGCGGGGCAACCGCCTCTGTTATTCTTGGATTAACCGTGACCTTTGAACGGAGGTGGTTGCCTTTGCCCACCTCTGATAATGAAAAACGCCTACCTAGGTTAAGTTTGCTATAGTAGTATATATCTAGAGGCACGAGACAATTACCATTATGGTGTTTCTTAGTGAACGTAGCCCAAGCACTACCCAAGAAAATAAATAAATGGAGTTATTCCCCATAATATCAATACAATGGCATTAGAGAGCATACAGTGTGCGAGACCAAAATTACCACTAGAGAATATCTATCATATCTTGGTAATCTTTTCAAGGTTTTCTCAATGAGTCAAAGATTTTTATATGACTACTAGGCATATCGCTGACCAGCAGTATCCAGTGAAAGCTGCATGTTTATACGCAGGCATAACTTATTAATTAAAGTCAACATGGAGTAAGCAAAATAAAATATGCACAAGACATGAACACTCACTTGAAGTTGTAAGGGAAGAGTATCATTGTCTTATCATGTTTGTTATCTAAGAACCTCAACATATTCTTCTCCACTTGAGGTCACCATTTAGCATATGGAGTAACTTTGTCCTTGAATATGCAATACGGATCCATGAAACCAACATCCGTCATCCAATTTTTTGAGTTTTAGCATCTCATGTCTGCATATATATAGTACAAAAGGATATATAGTGCGAGGATAACTATATATAGACACCGAACTAACATGCAAGTTACTTTAATTGTAGAAAGAATCACTTATAGACACAAGCAGCTAAGGAGAGATTTGTCGAGAGCGTCCTGGTGTAATAGTCGATGTAATTCATTGAACTCAATATGTATAATGTCATAGCCACTGAAGTAATGCTCTGATCTAACTCTAGCAAGAAGCCATTGCTCGCCCTTCTTACACACATCTAAGTAACACTTGTTTAACAAGTACATTTGCATACCCATTGATGACCAGGACTTAGGGTTGACAAGACTCCTACCATACTTATAGGTCCGGAATATATCAACGCACTTGGCTTTTGGTATCGATGTTCCCCCTCGATGAGTTGTTCCGGTGTGTGAGGCCTATTGCATCCATCAAGATATTGAGTTGCTCCAAATCGATTGGACCACCTTGTGCATTTGTATAATCATTGTCAACAACTAGTGGGTCGACAGATTGCAAAGATTGCTACCTGAGCTATACAACATCTTTCCCTGCTTTCTTTGCTTTCTGCGATGCCTTATATGACTTGTCGAGAGAGCATTCATGGTCCGATAATGGTGAGGGCTTATGTCTCTCACGCAGCCTTTTCTCGCATTCATTTATTTTTCTCCTTAGTTCTTGTTGAGCTAGGAGCTATGGCTTTGGCGGGTTTCTCCTTTGTTCACACTTCTCTGCTACATCTTTCCAAAAAGCAACCCAATCTTTTTTTTGCCGCCGCTATTGATTCCTCATCGGACTTCTTGTAAGGCAGCTTCTTCAGAGGGGGCTTTATTTTATGGCTGGCTTTCTTCTTCACTGGGGGCGGGGACCTCCTCTTATGCCTCTGTGGTGCGGGAGGTGAAGGAGGGGGAGGCAGAGGTGGGGGAGACCGCCTTGGAGGAGAAGGAGATGGAGATGCAGTCGTGCCATGGATCACATCATCATCGTCTAGAGCACTCTGATGACCAGGGGATGGAAGAACTGGACTTAGGTTGGGAGACCTGTGAGTACAAAAATGATTGAGAGCAAATGGCTATTTACGCTAGAAGCCAACAATTGGGAATGATTATTGAAAAATTGTTTTGTTCACTTTCATCCACACCTATGATGAGATAGTTGAGGAGGAGGCAATGGTACCCTAGCTGGATGTTCATAAGAGTAAATCTTAACTAATCAAAAGAGTTCATAATC
This sequence comes from Miscanthus floridulus, assembly GCF_019320115.1. NCBI lineage: Eukaryota > Viridiplantae > Streptophyta > Magnoliopsida > Poales > Poaceae > Miscanthus > Miscanthus floridulus. Next base: position 1,278,804 of record NC_089592.1, on the reverse strand, counting down.
AAAAGAACCACAAACACTCACTTAGCGGGGGAACCCGACAAAGTATAGCGCAGGTGTTCGTTGAGGTACAAGACGGGGAGACACCGACAAGTCCGATGCTTCCCCGAACTCTCCCTCACATCTCTCCTTGTCCAAGTCTACTAGCTAACTAGGGCCTAAGCCCTTTGGAGTGATGCTCTTGTGGTGTAGCTCTTTGCCTTAAGGTGTTGTTATAGAGGGGGGGTGCCCCTCTATTTATACAAGGAGTAGAGGCGGTGCAGTAGCTATTCTTGGCGTGTCCCTAGCTTCCACCACCTTAGCATGTCCACATGCCACCGCATGTTGAAGGGGTAGACGAGAGGAGCTGCAGGAGGGTCGGCCACCCCTAGGGGTCGGCAGCCCCCTGACCAAGCCGCCTTGCCATCGCCTTTCGCGTGGTGGGCTATGGGCTAGACCTGGATTACTCCTTGGCAGGTGCTTTGTCTGGTTGAGTCTAATTGATGGGCGTCTCCCTTGTTCCTTTGCACAAATCAGCATCGGAAAGCGCCTTTCAGTGAATTTCTCCATGTATTTGTGTTTATGTCCTGTAAAATAGTATTCTCCAAATACATGTAGAACTAGGTCAATAGTAAATGCATATGTACTTAAGTTTGCTAGTTTCTCCTCTTTTATATCTTAATTGGCGGTCGTATTTGGTCGTTAAAGACCGCCAACAAGCTCCCCCACACTTACCCCTTTGCTTGTCCTCGAGCAAAGCTTAGGAAAAAAGTAATCATGAGCATACCATTCTAAGATATATGGCTGTACATGAAAGTTGTTCCAACACATACTTTACACAAGTGGAATATGTGGTGTTAGCTAACATGTTTTATTGGGTGGTTGAAAAGTGGAACAGTTCTTGAAACAAAGTCATCTTCCCAAATCACATCTTAGTAACTTGGAGTTTTTGAAAGTTTTTCTCAAGAAAAGCATAGTTCACCTTATACTCCTCAAATGGCACTCTCAAATCACTCAATGGTGTATAACTCCTACCAAGGCATAGTAGAGTTTTTCCTTCTTTTGTTTTCCCCTACTTCTCAAAAGGTTTATGTGGAGCTTTAGGTAGGGATAAACAATATAGCATACTTGTATTGCATATGTTGTAAAGTCAAATCAAGGATCCAAGGAGAGAAGTGCCATACTCTTAGATAAAGATGTGCATGTGTGTGGAAAAAGGTAAACTAAAACTATACTCCTTTTGTAGACATGATCTCTCTCTATAACTTATTGTTTTGAAACATGGATATCTTTCTCTCTCTCTTTTCCATACATGAGCCTTCTTGTGCTCATCATTTTTTTCTTTTGTACTTGGACCTTCATGTGTCCATTTTTAAGCTTTTTGCATAGCCCATGTTTCTTCTTCTAAACCACATATTTAGAGAGAGATCTTTATCTTTTTAGAACATGGAGTATTTGCCTAACAAATAGATTTTTGTCTACTCCCAGTGTAGGAGCAGAATTTTTGGTGGATGGAGGCATATTTTTGTGTACTCCTAGTGTAGGAGCAGCATGTATATGTGGGTGTTGATCTTGATCTTGGAAGCATGATAAATCTCTCAACAAGGGTCAACAAGACTTGACCTAACTCAACACAATAACAAGCACTTATGTGGAAGGCTTGAAAACTTGGTAGATGTTATGTTTGGCTTTGGTAGGTATTGCTCACCAATTGAGGAGTATGTGATAGTATGGTTTATAACATTTTTATCAAAACAAATTCTCCAAGCACTTTGAATAGAAAATGGTAGGATTTCTAAGTCAAAACTATATCACACCTCACAACAACTTAGTCAACATGATTTTACTATTAGAATATTTTCCCACAAGTATAAGTGTATGTATATGGAACAAACTTTATGCAAGCTTTTATCTTAAATATGTTATGCACATGTCACTTTTCAAATTTTTAAATGAAGTGTGGTTTGTAAAATTTTATCGGGGCAGTGTTGATCATGAGGAGATAGCAAGGATAAATTGAGTTTAGTTTTTTGTGATGAAGATTCATGTTTGTTCAAACTCAAAATTGTGGGGAGTAGAGGGTTGTGTTGCGCAAACCATCATTGAAGAAGGAGCTAAGTCAGAGGTGGTTTGACTAAACCAAAAGTTCAACCAATCCTCTCTTGAGCCATTTGTCCTGTCCTTCTACATGTTGGATCAATCGATGTTTGTGCAACGTGTTGGTGGGAGATCTCGAATATGTGTTCGTCATGCTTGAGAAATCTCCCTCACACTTATTGTTGTACCTGCTTTTATTTAACAAAGAAAACAAAAAGAAATAGACAAGGGCTCTACCAGCTGAAATACTAAGGAGCCTTAATTTTATTATAATTATTATTACTTTTTTGTTATTTATTATTATATTTTATTTTATTTTATGTGTTCACCCAACTTTTTATCATTTAGCATAAACAAGGCTAAGGTAAAGTTTGCAAAAAATAAGCATAGCCTTGATTTATCTCTATTGTAGATTACTTCTATTGTTTATGAAGATAATGACTCAAAGTTCATTAACCAAGATTAAACACCATGTCTAATTTTGAATAAAGGAGGCCATTTTAACCTAAGCACCATGCTTAATTTAAAAGGACCAATGGATGTACCATATGAATACATCCAAACCAGAACATATGACATAAATAACGGAAGCATGAACTTGTATGAGCAAAATCATATGGAGACAAACATGAGTTAATAAATTGGTGAAATAATTTTTTTCATATATATAGCAAGGTAGAGCTAACATCATCATTCGCCTTTTTCTAAGCAAGATGGTCTTTGGTGTGTATGGAACTTTTGGACTCTCACCATCCTCCCCCACACTTGAACTTTTGTATGAAAGTCAAGTGTGCAGGATCGGGGTCTCCTTTTGAGTGTGTTCCATTACCAAAGATCATCAGCGTATGTCTCCTGATTTCAGGCATCGTATATCCCGTGTTCTTCTTGATCTTTAACCTGAAAGGGTTAGCAACCAAGAATACCCGAAGGTGCATACTATCCTGTCAACAAGTTCTTGCTTTGATTAATAAGAAAGTTAGTTTTTTATAATAATCTTGTTTTTTATGATTGTATATATATATATATTTCTCATGATAATTCTAGGTATCTCCTGATAGTGCTTAATTTATGGTCTTAAGCTTGACCTTGGGAATTTCATCTTGCAGCTATCATTGTTGGTGTAGTTCCTAGCTTCACCACAAAGCATTGAGCATTTTTGTTCAAGCTACAAGGTTAGTACCACATTGCATCCACAAGATTTGCAATATTTGTGATACACATATGCATCCACAACCATCCTCTCAAATAGTTTCTAGACGAGGATCAAGAGGTGGTTGTGACCCTCATAGAAACACATGATGCTAAGTGAAACGAACTCTAGATACTTCGAAATTGAGCATGAAACGTGCGGGGTCTCAAAAGTAAAACTTTCATGCTCATCTATGGAATCACTCCTTTTGGACTCCAGAGTCGGTGTTTCACGTATGACCATGGCACGGGAGTTTTTGTTCCCAAGGGATGCATCATTGATTTGAGTCCACTATTGAAAACGATGTTTGGATGGCCAGAGGGACACGTTTTAACTTTGAGGGAGGGTGATAATGGAACGAACGGGGTTACAAATTTCACCTCTCTGAACGGGTCAATGATGCTCCGCTGTTGGGATATCTGAGTGAGTGGCGGAAGCAGTTTCTCCAAACTTTTCATTTAGGCTCCCTTGGGAGAGGTTTTCTTGGAAAAGATTGTCCAAGGGGTGGCCTATGAGAAGCTCAAACTCAAGGATGGCAAAGATATGGAAATCCATGTGAACCTCGTTTTTGTTTATTTCAATGGGCACGACCCTGGTAATTCCACAACATTCGAAGATAAGTCCCGAGGGACTTTTGAAAAGTTTGTTGGTTGGGACTAGTGGCATGTTGCCCAAAAGATTTTTTCCAATAAATTCTGATATGATGCTAGTTCCGACTATGGGGTTGTATAGGACTTCTACAATAGCCCCCTTAACGAACAAGCATGGTCGTGAAAGGTGAAAGAATCCGAATTGCTTTAGAAGAACGTTTTACTTCCATTAACCATTCCTTGATGGTTCTATCTTGGGGGAAATTTCTTTTGTGTGCTTTTTGTGCCGTAAGTGTTTCGAGGTATTGTCATAATCCTCAAATTTGATAGGGAACTCCAAAGGATGAATTAATCTTTCCTTCGTTGTTCGTGGTTCGGGTGAGGGTTCATGAGTCGAATCTAAGGATGCTAAAGGTTTTGATTCGACTGGTGAGGACTCCTCAACACTCGACGTAACTTTTGCCTGGAGGGATTTAGTTCTTATGATAGAAGAAGGGTGTATGTGTATGAAGTACTCAAGGAATTCTACTTGTTCCATCATAGTTTTGTGTGTAAAACGACCTTTGATAGTCACGTCTAGGCATAGATTAGCATCCATCTCAATACCCAAACAAAAGAGTCGCAGCAATATGCTATTGGGTAAAGACAAGTCTGGGTCGGCGTGTATTAACGTTGAAAGCCTAGCCCATGCTGCACCTATAGACTCCTTCTCATACTGCTCAAAGTCGAGGATCGCCCTTGGTAGAGAGTCAGTACGGGACATAGGGAAGAATGTAAGGTAAAACTTGTCTTTAAGTTCATCCCATTCCCCATTCGTACTTTCTATGAAAAATGTATATCATTGCTACGCCTTCCCCATGAGAGAGAAGGGAAACAATTTCCATTTCAGAGTTTCTTGTGTCATGCCTGAGATGCTCAGCCATGAACACATCTCCTCGAACTCTAGCATGTGATTGCAAGGGTTTTCATTTTCAAGCCCAGAGAAGGGTTGTGCCTGAACCATGGCTATACAACTAGGGTGGAGTCCGCTGCCAGATGAATGGTTTGGTTTTGGTGGTCGCTTAGCAAACTCACCCGTTGAAGCAGACCAGTATTGGATAGAAGTGGTTTTCATGGTGAAAATATTTTTATGTTTTTTAAATAACAAAAAGAAAAGATACAGATATGAGGACCAACTAGATTTGAAGAAAATACGACAACCATTTCCCAACAACGGCGCCAAAAAGCTTGTTGGTATTTCTTAACGCGAACAGAAAGATTTCGCAAGCGCACAGAATTACCGTAGTAGCTTTCACTCGAAAGTATTCAGGGTATCGTATTTTCCACAGGGAACGGAAGTACTTCTTCTAGCAAATTCGTCCAAGGACAACACAAGGGTAAAGTTGGCTAGGGTAGAGATGGATTCCTATGGTTATAGGGTCTAAGGATAGATAAATTCTACTTCTACTTGCTTACTTCAGGCGTCGGGTTTGTTGACAATTCTTAGCGTTGCTACTAAGAACAAAGTTGAATTTAGTCTCTAGTAACGGTGCCAGAAATGCTTGTTGCTATTTATTAACTTGTCACTTGTTTAAGTAGCCACCTATTGCTTACCTACATCTCCTAACATTACTTTACTAGGTTGTCATCCCTAGTGATGATGTCAGAGATGCTTGTTGGTAATACCTAGTATTAGTGCTGGAATGATACTAACCAGTTTATTAATTTATGTGACTAGGAAGAATATATAGATATGAAAAGGAAATCTGCAAGCGCACAGATAATTATACCATAGTAGCACTTTACCCAGTAGTATTCCAGGTATCGTTATTTATATTTTTATCATAGGGAAGATCTAGCATGGACATGTATTGATAACTTATACTATTGATGGAAAAGTAAACCATAACCAATATTCTACTCATAATAGGGGTAAGTCAAAGGATAAGATATATATATGATAAGTATTGCTCAATGATAATGATAAATCACTTAGAGTACTCCTTTCTATGGCATTAGCATGGTCAAGTCGAATATTAGAGGAATAATTCCTAAGTCATTTTTAATTACAAGTCAAAGCATACATTGAATGGTGCAATTATACCTAGTAGTCATTGCTAAAATCATCTTCATATGTACACATAAGTGATATTACTAAGGAAGATTAAGAACAAGCTTGTTCTTCCTTCGTAACTGGACCCTACATGCGTCTATATTCGTGGAGTGGACTACAAAAGACTCAACGGGAGTGTCATATCCGCGAGCTACCACATGACCCAGAATATAGGGTGTATCCATAGGTAAACAACATATAAGCACCATGCTTACACAATGTCGACCATTCACCCATGGTACCTTAGAGTGAGCACTATACGAACTTATGCATGGACATGATGATATTCTAATAATCAAAGTAGACGATGAACATTATAAAGAACATGGATCAGATGAATATTAATATTGCCATAACAATTGTATCTAGCATATAAAAATAATGGAGGTACAAAAGAGAGGGGGTACAAAGATTATACCAAACCACGCTCTTGACAAGATCGGGAATCTAAGTGAAGCCTGCTTGCCTCCCTCTAGACCTAGCCAACTAGCTATGCCCTAGAATATGGTGGAGCTCTAAGGATGATTAGGGTTTCTGTCTTCTCAAATGACTTGATGACTGGAGTTATTATGCCTGGGGGTGGCAGGGGCTGGTATATATAGCCCGGAGCATCCAACGTGAACCCTTGGATCAAACCTACTTAACGGATGGTGTAGAAGCAACCAAGGAGGCGGTGGAGAACCAACATTTGAAGGAGGGACTGACATGTGGGCCTAGGGGGTTGGGTGGCCTGGCAGTCTCTGCCTCTCTACCTCGGCGCGGAGTCCTTTCGAGTCTTCTAGAGTCTTCTGGTGTCCGTTTCTCTATGAATAAGCATGATGAAATCAGACATGTAGGTCCACCTTGATGGTTTTCTGGACAAACCCTACAGAAAATACAGATTCACTAAAACTCATGAAATTTGTTAGTTTAAACCCCTACACCTTCGTTCATGATTATATTTATGCCCTTATACATGTTATATTGACGATTTATAATGGTCGTTAACTTCCGTCAATAAACTCTCCCATGCTTAACCTTTGCTAGTCCCTTAGCAAAGCTAAACTTAGTAAATGGATCAGGAGTTTAAATATTAGTGAGAACATCGACGCAACTCCTTAAAAGTACACATGTGTTCAAACAAGAATTCTCCTCCGGATTAGAATGAACTGATCTGACTTTCAAACTTACCCATATTACCTTCAACCATGGGGCTTCTTAGACTTCACTTGGGTCTTGAGCAATTAAAAGACAGAATGATCAAGTCAAGCACTATGTCTCAAGTTCTTTGTTCAACCATTATTTCGGAGTTTTTATAGATTTTTAAAATAAAACTCAGAGCTTCTATTGTATGAGACTCTCAAGTCTCTCAATATATGTGGTATTTGTGGATCCTCACCAAGGCAAAAGTGATGTTATACCTTTCTTTCTTCCTACAACTAAAGCTTATGTGGAGCTCATAGGGGTGGAAAAAGCATAAAAGACCATACTTGCAATACATATATTGTAAAGTCAAACATCGGATCCAAAGAGAGTTGAGTCATATAATCAAATCAAGATGTGCATGTGTGTGAATGTATGGTGGATATATTTGGTGGCTAACCTAATTCTACTATGCTCCTTGAAAACATATCTCTCTTTTGAAACTTAGAAACAATTTTGCAAGAGAACATAGGCTATCTTATTCATCTCTTCTTCTCTCTTTTTTCAGATGAGCATCTCTTTTTTTTCTCTCTCTTTTTATGAATAACTTTTGCATAGCCTCATGCTTCTTTTCTGCAACAAAACTTTTGAGAGATAGCACAAGAACTTGGAGCATTTATTTGGTGCATATCTGTTTACACCAAAATTTGGGAGGAAGGACGCGGGAACTCGCAGGCTTTCAAGGTTGTGCCAGTCAAGAAAGATCGATGTCAGCCAATTAAAATACAACTCTAGAATCAGATATATTAGGGTGACGTCAGCAGACAGCAATGATGAACTAAGGTTGGCACCGGGAAATTACATGTTGGACTCTACAAAAAGGGAAAAATTAGAGTCCAAGTTATCTTAAATTAGGAATGTTTTCATTTTATGCCAAAGGTTGTAACAAATAGTGCTCGAGTAGGACTCGTGTTTAGGCTCCGGGTATAAATACCAAACCCCGACTATTGTAAGGAATCAACCAATCAATCAAATACAAGTCAATTACTTTTTTCGGCTCCGGCCACCCCTTAGGAGTAGGAGTAGAGTAGATCTCAGCGAGTTCTTTGGCAAGTATGGCTGCATCGATCCGGTTAACCTCCACTGCTTGTTGTAAGTACCGTCATGGTTTATACCTCTGTTCGTATGGCTGCATCGATCCGGTCGATCCCCACTGCGGCTCTGGTATAAGCTAGTTATCGACTCTTGCCTAATTCAAGTATGGCCTGTGTGATTCTGCCTCACACCCCACTGCTTGAATTGGATCAAGGTCAAGTTATTGGCTCTATCTTAGAGTGGCAGTCTTTGGTAGATTCATTAAGTTACCGATATTGCTTATTGCTTTCGTTGTTTATCTAATTATAGCAATATCACTCTGCCCGATTGAGATTGATCTAGATCGGCCTTATATCTTGTTTAACTCATCGTTTGCTAATCTAAAACTAATCCAATCTACATCTTAAGCGATGAGTTATGTTTTTATCGGCTATTTTGCGTTAATCTTAATCATGCATAGCGTGTGGTTAAGGCATGTTCGATCTTGAGTAGATCTATCGGTTAGCGAGAACCGTTTCATGGCCCGTCATCACGGCCTGTGGGATTCTGCCTCTCACCCCACTGTTGGCACCGTGGAGTGGGGATCGTTGGTTGATAGACCCGTTCCTGAGAAGACATGACCTTAACTGTGCACTATGCCTGAATCGGCTGTTTAACCGATATCGAATGCTTTCATGAACAGTTCACATCACGAGAACATTGAAGTAGAGATAAGTTGAAAGATGTGTTAGCCCCATGATCTTGTTATTGTATTACGGCTTGCATGATTCTACCTCATGCCCCCATTGATATTAGTAATGAGTTAGGGTCGTCGAGTCTATTGTTGTTTCTACGGCCTGCATGATTCTGCCTCATGCCCCACTGGTCATGGCGATAGATGAGATCTAACATGTTCATTAGATTTATCTTTATTAAATGATTAAGTGATGTTGAATTGTTTCTTTATATAAAAAAGAGTTCGGTTACTCGTAATCATTGGTTCAGTATGGACCGATCATCATTGATATCTTATTGCCATTGATTAATATTTGTTTAAATGATGTTTATCCTGAATAATAACCGATTCTCCTCACACGACCCTATGAGCTCTAACTGACTTATTCTCATGAATATACTGGAATCGGCTATTTAGCTGATTTCCTTTCATATCGGCTCTCACAGTCGTACATTCGGGACTGTCTGGCAACACCGGCAAGTTTCACCCTTAACTACTGATGAACTTTCTCTCCTTGTCAATAGCAGGGTCAAATTGACTGGCACGCCTCGGGAGGATTGCGCAGGATCGACCACCCCTGCGCTGAAGCTAGGTGGATCTGCTCCATCGAGCGGACCCTTCTGGCTTGCTGCATGTGTCCTCGGCACGGGACAAAATTCCATGTTGACAATATCCTATCAAGAATATTTTTGGTGTTTACTCCCAGTGTAGGAGTAAAATATTTTTTGGTGGATCTAGATGGAATGGCATGTTGTTGCGCCTACACCCAGTGTAGAAGTAGTGCATATTTGGGTGGTGTGTATGTGATCTTCATTTTAAGAGCATGACAAACCTCTCATAAGGGTCAACAAATCTTGATTCAACTAAATGCAATGCAAGAAGTATATATGTGGAAGTTTTCCTAATCTAAGTATCATATATGGCTCTGGTAGGAATTCAAGCTTTGTTATATAGGAGCTCATCATGTAACATTTTTATATTTTTTAAAAGATAAATCTCTAGAACTTTAGTATCATTTGGAATAAGATAAACAACAGCTCAGACCTTCTCATATCATATCCGTCAATTACCTAGACTTAGATCAAGCATATGCTACCCACGAGTTTTAAGTTTAGAATAAATCCTTATATCAAAACAGTTGTATCCAAAACTCGAGATAATTCAAGGCTGAAAACTATGTACTTGAAAGGAATTATGACAGAGCAACTATTTATCATTTCCATTGCAAGAGATTATTCTCAGAGTCCTTTTATTTAGCTTCTAAAAATAGAAAACTAGACACACACTTTTTATTTTATTTTCATTTTTAAGATCACACCTTACTATTATATATAAGACAAAGATAAATTTTTATTTTGTTTTTAGTTTGTTATGCATCTTTTTATTTCTTTAGCAAATATGAAGTAAACTTTAAAATAGCAAAACCAAAACGGAATGAAATACTTAGCTAGATACATGGGGGATGCTCCTCCCCCAAGCTGGATGTTGTCGTAATCTTTCTTAGAGTGAGTGTACAAACAGCGAGTGTAACAACAGTTTTTGAAAATGTACTTCGGATGGATGGCTTTACTCTTGATCATCCTGCAAAATACTCCAACAAGAACACCAAAACTCATGGCGGAGATTAGGATAAGGGGTTAGTGGTCATCCATTCAGAGATTTGTTGTCCTTGGGGGTTTAGACAGATTTTGTAATTAGCAAAGTTCTAGCAGGATGTCTATTTAATATTTTTGGATTTTCTTCTTTTTATAATGTAGAAAGAAAATATGCATGCATGGTATATATATATTTTTATGCCACCACAGTGAATACTCTCTTGGGGTTTTACACACCGTAAAATTACTCACGTGGAGTTTAGGATTTTTATAATGTGATGATATACAATAATGAAACTTTTTATCTTTCTTTTCTAAATGCAATGCTAATGCAAACAAGTAAATATGCTAAAGTGAAAATAATTCATGCAATGCTAGAAAGTAAATATGGATAACTACCGATGTTACCTCACGGCCAGGGTTCGAATTTTTGAGTCCTCCAGACATGATTTGGATGGAAAAAAATTTCTTTACTCTTTGGGTGCATCATCCGGTCTCAATGATGGAGACCCAGATGACTGCACATCTTGTGACGGTGTCTCTGATGGTGATGTCACCTTCTCTTTCCATACCTGCTTGGTCTGTGGACTTAACTTAGGCGGAGTAGGTTCATCTTTTACAACTTCTTCAGGTTCCTTATCTTCCTCCTAACTTTTCTTTCGGGATTGATTCTTTTGGTTTCGAGATGATCGACGTCTCCTCCTAGAGCGGGACTTCTTAGGCTCTTCATAAGTGGTATAACTATTAAAATAATAGCATACCTTCTCTCCAAGGAATTGGAAGTGGACTTGTCCAGATCTGACATAGATGATTGCGTTGGTAGTGTTGATGAATGGTCTTCCAAGGATAATAGGCGTATCATCTTCTTCACCCATGTCTAGAACCATGAAATCGGCAAGGGCAAACTGATCGTGTATTCTTACCATAACATCTTTTGCTATTTCTTCCAGAAATCGGATTGATTGGTCCACCATCTGTAATTGCATATATGTAGGGAACAAAGGTTCATCACCGAATAAGTATTCATACGTTACCTTGGACATTATATTGACACCTGACCCAATGTCGCAGAAGGTCTTGTAGAATATTCTTTGTCCAATGATACACTCAATCGTGGGTATGCCTAGATCATCCTTCTTAGCAAGGAATGGTGAAGCGAGGTGGTCATACTCTGATCGGAGTGTGTTGATCATGTTGATTGATTCCTCTGGTGACTGCCTAACCATGTTCTTCATTCTTCTTCTGTTATTCTTCTTCTTGGTCATTGTTGTCTCTTTGGCCAGGTACGGCATTTGTAGATGTCCGGGAGATCGCAAGATGCGGTTCTTGAAAGAAAACTTTTCCTTCCTATCTTTGATTGTTAAGCAGATCTTGGCACTATCCACGTAGATGATGGCTTTGGCGGTGCTTAGGAAAGGTCAGACCAAAATAATGGGTGCCCTTACATCTCCTCCTGTTTCTAGAACCACAAAGTCTACGGGAACATATGATTGTCCCACTCAAACAATGGCATCTTCAATAACTCCCTTGGGTAATAGAGTGACTGATCTGCAAGCTGCGCATATTTGTGTACAACAAAGTATCTCCATTAATTTGATCATAAATTACCTTAGGCATGATGTAGACACTTGCTCCGAAGTCACAGACAGCTTCTTGAAAAATGTGAGGTCCAATGGCGATGGGGATGACAGGTCTCCCTGGATCGCTCTTCTTTTTGGCAAGGTATAATCTATCCACCTTCCCGTCGATGGTTATATATAGTAATATGTTGCATTGTGAATATCGACAAGATTTATAGTTTCTAGATCTTCCAATTGCTCCGGAATCTTACCTTTATCGGATGGAGGAACAACAGCTGCCAACTAAGCTATTTGTGATTCTATCATTTTATTAAAGCTATGATGGTTCTTAATGGCAGAAGGAAAGCTATCTATTCTATTATTTATGTGCTCTAGAATTTTATCATTGGTAGCTACCTTTCTAGATAATCTCTCCATAAGTTTGGATTGGCCAGCAATTAATTCTCTCAAGGGTGGTTGATTGAAATTATTAAAATTATTACCTTGATAGTTACCTTGGTAATTTGGTCTCTGTTGCTGGTTCCATCCTTGATTCTGCTGAGGACGAAAGTAGTTGTTGTTGTTGACAAAGTTCACATCCTCATGGGTTTCAGGACAGTTGCTCCCTGAATGCCCAATGTTTCCACACACTTCCCATTTCAGTTGATGCATACCTCCACCTCTCTTGCGGGTTTTAACATGTTCTTCATTCCAGCCTTGATTGGAGGTCCTATCTTCTCCATAAGAGCTATTTCAGCTGGTATGGTGAGTGACAGGAATGCACCTCCAGCAAGCAGCATCCATAGTCTCATGGGTACTATTGGTCAACCCATGGTAGAAAGTCTGCATGAGTAGCCAATTCTTCATCCCTTGATGAGGACATTCCACGGTGTAATCTTGAAAGCGTTCCCATACCTTAGGGACAGATTCATCATGTTGTTGCTGAAAGCTTGAGATTCTTCCACGCAGAGCATTGGTCTTGCCTATGGGAAAGAACTTTAGTAAAATGGCAGTGGAGCAGTTATCTCATGTAGTATTTCTATCTTTGTTGGCGTAGAATCATTGCTTTGCCTTCCCCAAGAGTGAGAATAGGAAAAAAGCGAAGTAATATGGCATCTTGGGTTACTCCTTTGATGGTGAAAGTGCTATAGATCTCCAGGAAGTGTTGGAGATGTGCACTCGCATCTTCATGTGCCTTTCCACAAAACTAGCTTACTTGCACCTGTTGATGAGGGTTGGTTTGAGCTCAAATCCATTATCTATGACATTGACTGTCGGTCTAGTACGGATGTTGGTCGTAGTTGGAGCAGAGAATTCACCGAGAGTCCTGTTAACCATGGCTTCAAATTCAGGGTGTTAGGCTTCGCCTTATATGGTTGTCTCCCGACATTAAAGCTGGAACTTTCTTGAATTTAGCTCTAGTACTCCTGATTAATGCTTCTAGATCTTCAACATAGTTTGTCGGAAGGTTTAAAACTGGTCATACATTACCTGCATAAGATACACAAGTAGACAAAACAAGGGTAAGCCTATTGAGCAGAGGTCAATGGTTATCTTTGATCACATCAATAAGTATAAGTTATCAATACTTTCTTTGCCTAGCTACCTTCCCCAGCAACGGTGCCATAAATGCTTGTTGACATTTCTTAGCATCGCTACTAAGAACAGAGTTGAATCTACTCCTCAGTAATGGCGCCAGAAAATGCTTGTTGGTATTTATTAACTTGTCACTTGTTTAAGTAGCCACCTATTTCTTACCTACATCTCCTAACATTACTTTACTATATTGTCATCCCTAGTGATGATGTCAGAGATGCTTGTTGATAATACCTAACATTACTACTGGAATAATACTAAGCAGGTTATTAATGTATGTGAAACATGCGTGGGACATGTATTGATAACTTATACTATGTGATGAAAAGTAAACCATAACCAATATTCTACTCATAACAGGGGTAAGTCATAGGATAAGATATATATATGATAAGTATTGATCAATGATAATGATAAATCATGGAGAGTACTCCTTTCTATGGCATTAGCATGGTCATGTAGAATATTAGAGGAATAATTCCTAAGCCATTCTTAATTACAAAGTCAAGCATAAATTGAATGGTGCCAATTATACCTAGTAGTCATTGCTAAGATCATCTTCATATCTACACATAAGTGATATACTAAGGAAGATAAGAACAAGCTTGTCTATTCCTTCATAACCGGACCCTACGTGCGCCTATATTCATGGAGTGGACTACAAAAGACTCAACGGGAATGTCACATCCGCGATATACCACATGACCCAGAATATAGGGTGTATCCACAGGTAAACAACGTATAAGCACCATGCTTACACAATATCAACCATTCACCCATGGTACCTTAGAGTGAGCGCTATAAGAACTTATGCATGGACATGATGATATTCTAATTATACTAAGCATATAATCAAAGTAGACAATGAACATTATAAAGATGAACATGAATAAGATGAATACTAATATTGCTAGAACCGACATTCGAAGGAGGGGCTAACATGTGGGCCCAGGGGGTCAAGAGGCCTGCACGTTGGGTCGGTCGGCCCCACCTAGCAGTCTCTGCCTCTTTGCCTCCGCGCGGAGTCCTCTCGAGTCTTCTAAAGTCTTCTGGTGTACATTTCACTGCAGATAAACGTGATTAAATCTGACATGTAGGTCCACCTTGATGGTTTTCTGGATAAACCCTATAGAAAATATAGATTCACCAAAACTCGAGGAATTTGTTAGCTTAAACCCCTTGATTTTCGTTGGTGATTATATTTATGCCCTTATACATATTATATTGATGGTTTATAATGGTTGTTAACTTCCGCCAACAGGGTTGCACCTGGTCTGCCAGGCGATGTCGGCTTGTAGCTTTATGTCGTACCCAGACTGGGGATTACAAGGGACAGACAGGGCTGTCACCACCTGCCGCCTACCCTTCAATCGTGGAGTCTGAGGCAAACGACGGTAGCCTCTAGCCTAGACACCATGTCTATGCTATTGATTGCTACTCTAGCATGCGTAGGGTTATTTGTCTTTATCAGGGCCCTCTACTAAAGTATCCGCCACAGGGACGGATGACGAACCCATAAACAAGTAAGAGTAAAGCTTAACTAATCAAAAGAGTTTATAATCAAAAGAACCACAAACACTCACTTAGCGGGAGAAACGGGAGTAAGAGCGGGCGAACAAAAAGAGAGGGACGAGATGAGGGTAAAAAAAAGGTAGAAGAGGACATAGGTGTTCGTTGAGGTACAAGGCAGGGAGACATCGACAAGTTCGGTGCTTCCCCGGACTCTCCCTCACATCTCTCCCTATCCAAGTCTACTAGCTAGCTAGGGCCTAAGCCCTTTGGAGTGATGCTCTTGTGGTGTAGATCTTTGCCTTGAGGTGTTGTAGATGAAGGGTGCCCCTCTATTTATACAAGGAGTAGAAGCGGTGCAGTAGCTATTCTTGGTGCGTCCCTAGCTTCCACTACCTCAGCATGTCCACATGCCACCGCTTGTCAAAGGGGTGGATGGGAGGAGCTGTAGGAGGGTCGGCCGCCCCTAGGGGTCAGCCACCCCCTGACCAAGCTGCATTGCCACCGCCTTCACGTGGTGGGCTGTGGGCTACACCTGAATTACTCCTTGGTGGGTGCTTTGTCCGGTTGGGTCTAATTGATGGGCGTCTCCCTTGTTCCTTTGCACAAATTAGTGTCGGAAAGCGCCTTTCAGTGAATTTCTCCATGTATTTGTGTTTATGTCCTGCAAAACAATATTCTCCAAATAAATATGGAACTAGGTTAATAGTAAATGCATATGTACTTAAGTTTGCTAATTTCTCACCTTTTTATATCTTAATTGGCGGTCGGATTTGGTTGTTAAAGACCGCCAACACCGACGCCCCAGGAATAATGATGTAGCGCTTGGGCCATACAATGAATGAATGTTCTGCTTGTCCTAGGGTCTTCTCCCCATCACCTCCATGAAAGTCAAGAGCCACTTCCCTAGTCTTTGACAACTCTATCCTCATGACGCTACAATAGCCAGGTGGAACTGGATTCCCATGGCTTCTTTGTGTCTTGTCAAGGTCCATAGGAAAACAATACCGGTAGCCACCACGACTGTGCTATTCCCCATGGGAATGTGTAGCTCACATGGCGTCATCTTCTCAGTGATGTCATCCACGGGGAAGTGCTGCAATGTGTCATCTGTGCGTTTTAAAATAACCGACAGAATAATAGCATTTTTTCTGTGCGTGCATTTTATTTTTTCTGTGCGTTTTTAAAAAACCGACAGAATAAATTTTATTTTTCTGTGAGTTCTGATTTTTTCCGTGTGTGTATTGTCACGCACAGAAAAATTATGCAATTATTCTGTGGGTTTTTGTATTTTTCTGTCGGGATATTTTGAAACCCACAGAAAAATCATTTTTTCTGTGCGTGTCGAAAAAAACGCACAGAAAAATTCTTCACCCACAGAACAATTCGATTTTCCAGTAGTGCACTAAAAGAACAATGTTGTTAAACCATGGAATAAATCCGGGAAGATGGAAGCACCTACGTCAAGCCAAAAGCTTGAACATCAGTGAATAGGTTTCGCACCACAAGGTACTCAACCAATTGAGTTACGCTCAGTTCGCTCTTTTAATTTGAAGTATCTCTCTCTTCTTACATGAGAGTTTCATCCTTATTTTTGTTGTATCTTCCTTTACATGTAATTTTCTCCGTGTCCTTGGGGTCTCACGTATACATCCGAACACAGAAATTAACCGCACGCAATTTTCTTCCATAGTTGCCGTCATCGTTGCAAGCAGAGCACAAAGAAAAGAGAAGGGCCAAGAAAGAAAATAAATTTTGTGTGTAATAACGACATGCTAGGTAATTAAAAATCTGTGCCTATTGCAATATATATTGTTAAAATATATATGGGGTGATGAATGGGTTGTTGGATCGTAGAATTTGTTCTAGGTGAACATATGCTATATTTCACTTTGTTGTAAGTTGACTTATTATTAGACTCTGCATTAAACATATTGTATACATACATACATACATATATATATATATATATATATATATATATATATATATATATATAATATGAACATATGCTATTAATAGTTGTCCGCAGCCAAAACTAACCACGATCGTGTCACAGCCATGACTCGTTGTCGTCTGTTACCTCGTCGCCGAAGAACAAATCGACAACAAGAAGCGGCTAATATCGCTGGGACGGGAGGTCCGCATGATCCGATAAACGGTGATGGTGTCAATCAGGATGGTGAGAATGAGCAGCCATGGACCTCGTCCGACCTGCTCGAGCTGGGTCCAAATGACCAAGATGGCCAGGTAACTTTGGTATCATGTGACTATGTAGCCACACACACTAATCAATTGAGAGGGTCATAGCTTACTTGGTGTCTCCAACAGGAGCCTCCGCCGGCTGAGGAGCCAAAGGGTTGGGGGTAGCAGGAAGGCTAGATCCAAATGAGGCGTGTCAAAGATTCCTGTTGGTAGGAATGCACACTGGCACATCACTGAGTTCGATGAATTCGGAGATCCACTCTCACTGCCTATAGCTTTGACCAAATACAAGACTATCCTCGGGTTACTTGTAAGGGACTTCATCCTGATTAGGTACAGGAAGTGGAATGGGAAAGATAATGACCCGTGGAGGGTTCCCGAAATTGAGAAGGATTACATATGGGATATCAAGATTCATGGGGAAATGTATGTCATGGGGAAATGCTTCATGGGGAAATGCTTCAAGAATTGTCAAGGTATTTCACTTTCCCAACGGAGTATGACAAGGAGGTAGTAGTCAAGAAAAAAACAAAAGAAATCATGGGGAAATGCTTCAAGAATTTCAAGGGAACATTGTACAAGAATTTTGTTGTCTAAAATAAAGAGCTAGATTTCGATGGTGGACAGTTTAGCAAGCAGAAGGACTTCTAGCAGGATTTCAAGGAATGCAGGTTATCCGAGGAGTACTTAGAACTGAGCAGGAAGAATAAGGAGAACTCGCAGAAAGTGACGAATCCTCATCATCTCGGCTCTCGTGGTTATGCCAAAAAGATGCCAGAATTTAAAGCATAACTTGAAAAGATGGATCGCCTTGCTGAGGAAGGCGTTCAGGTTGAGACCGCCCATTGGGAGCCAAGATCGGTATTATACTGTATGGGGAGGAATGTATGTCATGCCGAGGACAGGAGCTTTAGCTCCACAAATCCACCCATGAGCGAACTCTTCCAGAGGATCTCCCAGATAACCGAGGAGGTGAGGCAAGGGACTCGCACTTCTAATAAGGAGAAAGACGTGCTCACGCAAGCAATCGGAACCAAGGAGCACCCTGGACGCACTAGAGGAACTGGTGTTGTTCCTTGGAAACTAGCATTCCCGAAGAATCTCACACTTATCGGAGCCGCTCGAGGGGTAGAGCGGATCAGGAGGCAGAGTATTTGAGGCGACTAAAAGAGATAGAAGCTAGAATGGATGCACGAATTGAGGCGACTGTTGAAGCACGAGTCCAACAAATTTTGCTGTCCAAGGGGTTAGGAGTACCACAAAACCCTACTCCTACCGCCTTTAGCCCACAGTTTAGGGGTTGCAGCAGATGTGGATTGACCCCGCTCGACGAAGAAGATGCAAATGTGCCTCTTCCGGTGGACGGCATCACTGAACCCATCAATGTCAAGTTGTACATCCATCAAAAATGGACAAAGGACAAGGTGGTGCTCGGCCAGGCCTGGCCTGTGGGAGACGGGACCATTAATGGTCACCCAATTCCATATGGGTACTCTCACGTCACCATTGACAGAATACTTGATAAGAAGTATAACAAGATACACATTGAGTACCCCGCACCGGAAGACAGGCTGGAACTTGGTCATAACAAGGGCTCTTAGGTGGCCTGGCACAAGCGCTTTATTAAGCTTGACCACCAATTGTCCGCTAATGATGAGGACGACTGTGAGTCTTCGCCCACCCGCGATGATCATGCACCATCTCCCAATAGAGATCACTCCCTCCTAATCCCTTGCCATCACCCCCGAGAAGACAGAGGCCTCCTTCTATTCCTCCTCGTCCGACTCCATCTTCATCAGCCCCGAGAAAAGAGAAGACTCCTCCTCCTCCTCCTCCATCTTCATTAGCTCCGGGAAAACAGAAGTCTTGTCATCATCCTTCCCCGCCTCCTCCACCTCAACCCAAAACAAGATCAAAGGCATCCTCGTAGTCGCAGAAAGGTCATTGGATTTAGTCTCTAATGCTCCCAAAGTGGACCAACAAAAAAGAAAAAGGTCGTTCAGTGGCAACGTTACAAACTTGATTGAAGAAAAATTTACAACCACATCTCGAAGGAAGATTGTGTTAGTTTCTTCAATCTTTGTGCCACACTGTTTCTGTGTGTTGAAGTCCGAATTCGAAAGGCAAATATAGAATCAGTACGCTACAATAAGAGCCGATGAAATACACAATGAAGATTTAAGGAAGATATAGAAGTACGTCGAAGACAACCCTGAATTAACTATGGAAGAGGCCGCGAACATCTATTATGATGTATAAGGGACAGGAACACCGGCAATGAAGTATGAAATGGACAATCTTTTGGATCCCGATGACGAGTATAAAATTTGACAACATATATGTGTCAGTTGCATGAATATTACATGGCTCAAGCAAAAGAGACGGAGGACTTGGTTTTGAGGTTATTATCCGTTCACCACATGTTTTTCATTATTCTGAAAAAGAGAAGTTTGATGTCTAGTGGGAGTGCTTGTTCTAGCTATACCAGAAACGCTCTCTAGATTCACAAATGTTGACGCTATGGACTATGTAAGTACCCTACACGCACGATATTATAATTAACTACTCTCTCGAGACCAAATTGTTAACTTTTGAGTAATTCTCATGATTTTATGTAAGTGTATAGCAAAATTTTGCATACTAAAAAGCAAATGGGATAACATAGGCTTCTTGGACCCCTTGCGAGTCAATGAGAAGACATGTTTAGGCCTCCATGGATGTGACGTGGAAGACCTAAAAGAGAAATTGATTGCTGTTTCAATGAATTCAAGATGAAGAACAAAACTCACATACTTCTAGCCTACAACTGTGACTATGTGTTCTTGGCTTTTAATTTTATGTTTCTTTTTTCGTTAAGATTATTATATAATTAGGATTCTGTGATTGCAGCAATAATTTCGTCTTCATTTGTGTTAATCTTGCTAAAAATCTGATCGAGGTGTGGGACTCGAAGAAAAAAATCATTTATCATCTGAATGCACCGGTGGTAGTGTTGAATTAGTAAGTGATTCTAATAACATATTATTTTTAGTCACACAAACCGTTTTCTAATGTTTCTCCTTTTAATGTTGCACAGTGTTCGAAGAAGACATATCGGTGGGACGTAGGTCCCATTCAAGGTTGTTCACATGGAGGGGAAGTACATAAAATAACCGGCGGGAAACAATGAATACGGGTTTTATGTAATGTGGGCAATGCTTCGCTACATTGGCGGGAAATCGGAAGAAGCAGATAAGTTGGTGTGTATAATCCCCATTTCATTTATGTCTGTTAATAATCAATAAAATGATTTACTGATTCCTCTTTGGATTTCATCTTTTTTGAACGACAGCGCAAAAAATATAACCACGAAAGGTTGTTAGACATGGAGATCATCGCACTGCAATCAGAGCCGGCAAAATTCATCTTAGCCGAGGTATTGGAAAAAGATAGAATATTTTTGTAGCACCCAAATTTTCATTCTTTTAAATAAGTAAATTTGACTTATTATGTTATTAAGTGAGCACTCAAATATAGGAAAAATAATATTTTTGGTGAAATTAAAATAAATAATAGGGAATAGATACAAGTTGAGGCATTCATGCTGCTGTACATTGTTTTTGTAGTGATTAGCTTTGGCTAAAATTTGAATTGAATTCAAATTTACCTTGAAAATGAGATTTGAAAATTATTTATAAAAAGAAAAAGGAAATTCTCTCTCCACTCCCTTCCTCGGTTTCGGCCTGCATGCCTTTATCACGCGCGGCCCGCTCACTCTCCTCTCCCTTTTTCCCCCGCTCGGCCGCCAGCTGCTCGGCCCATGCAGCCGCGCCAGCCCGGCACCGCAGCCCAGCCGCGCCTACGCCCGCACCAGGCAAACCGCCCGCGCCCTGCCGCTGACTGCCCGGGCCTGCCTGTCGGTGCCGCCCCAAACCTCCCGTCACTCCGCGCCGGGTCCAGTCGCAAAGGCCGCAACGCCGCCCCACTCTGCGTCGTGGGGAGCGTGCCCCCCATCGCGCCCCCGGCCGCTTTAAATCGCCCCGAGCCATCTCCGGCCCCTCCCTGCTGCCCTCCCCCGCCTCGTTTGCACGCTCGCCTAAGCACCGAGGAACCGCCAACCGCCGCTACCGGGATCCCCCGCCGCTCCGTCGACCGCCCCTCCGCGCGGACAAGCCTCCTCCGAGCCGCCTCCGACTCCTTTTTCCCCCTTGGTGAGCTTCGCCGTCCTCCCCTCTACCTCCCGGTATCTCGTTTTCCGTTTTTGTTGGCTTCCCGAGCTTTGGCCGCGAGCTTCCGCGGGCCATGGTCGCCGGCCATGGCGGCCACCGCGCTAGCCCCGTTTTCCGGCCGCCGCAACGGCATGGCCGCGACCCCCTTCTCCCCCCGAGCTCTCAGGTGCCCTCGGTGGTCCCGTTTGGCGAACCCTAGCCCCCCTAACCGAGCTCGCCGGCGTGTTCTTTGCCGCCGGCCATGGCTGAGCCTCGCCGGAGCCACTGTTCCGGCCGCCAAACCTTCTCTCTCCCCCCCACGTCTAATCCGAACCGTCCATCGCGAGATCAACGGCCACCAGTGAAAGGTACCCCTTCGCGGGTGATTTTGCATAAGAGCCCCTGGACTTTTCTAAGTCCTAACCCGCAGTCCAAAACGTATTTCCCCGAATGCGCAATCTCGATTAGAAAGCGTAAACTCCACGGCTTAAGTCAAAAGTACGCTTTCAGTATTTACAGAAATGCCATTCGAACTGTTTCGCTTATAAAATTGTCGTTTTAGCTCCGAATTGATCCATTCAAATCGCGTTAGCTTCGTAATTTCATAAGCTACATGTTGGAACTACTGTTAGTTAAGTTTGGAACTTTTTAATTTCATGATTAGATTTAATTAAATATAGGGCTATAGGAAAACCCGTTTTAATCATAACTTTCGTATTTTAGCTCCGTTTTTCGTGAACTTCGCGTTGACGTGATCGTAGCGAAACGTAGATTAGTTTTACAAACATTTTATCTTGATTTCAATACTGTTGGTGTACTGTTCTAATGATAGGAATGTTTGCTTTTCATGAATACTTTTGATTTGTATGTTGCCGTGTTGGTCGCGTTCAGACGGTGAGGAAAACGTTGGAGACCAAGAACTCTTCGACGACCAGCAGGACCAGCACGAGTTTGTGAACCAAGGCAAGTATAACATGGGCCTTCCTTGATGTCCTATTTCACTTTAATCAATTACTCATTTGCATGTGTCTAATTTTGATACCCGTAAGGACATCCTAGTGATTGTTTATCCTGTTCCTTGTCTCCTATGGGTTAAATGCATATGGGTAGATTGCTAGTGCTCTAACTGAACTTGACATACATGTTGATGAATGATACTATGGAACAAAGTGAGTGACATGATTTATAACAACTGTTCCATAGGGCGAAAGTGCAAATGACCTTTGTTCATATTGCTCCCGTCCCTCCATAAGGACTTATCTGTCGGCAAAAGCTGGGACTGACAGTGCAACCGGGAGAGTCATATGGCTCTGACTTTAGCTCAGTAATAGGACCTTTCCTAGCTGGTTAGAGGTTACATTTTTGGCGCAAATGGGGCTTGCCACTTTGGGTATAGGGCTGCCTCTGTTCCTATGAGTATAGCCGCGATGGATTTGTGCCATAGGAAAGGGGGGTCCCTACATCTGCCTGTCAAGGAAACCTAAGCGGCCCTAACTTGTTAGGGAAACCTATGAAATGGCTTCATAGTGTAACCCTGCCCGCTCACCTTGGTAGTGACATGGGAGTAATTAACCCGGGCATATGGGGATCACGACTCGCGGTGAATGTGCACCACCTCTGCAGAGGGTAACAAACTGTTATAACAGCCGTGCTCGCGGTTACGAGCGGCCCGGAAAACTCACAGAATAACTGGCTACTTGATGATGATCAATTAAGTTGTTCTATGATGAAATATGGTAAACCTGACCTTGATATATGTTCTTATGGGAATTAAATGGGAGCTTAAGCATAACTTGATTATACTTGAGAATAAAAGTTTGACCTATTAAAAATGCTAACTGCAGTAAACCAGAGTCTATCCTTTTTGAGCTTCATAACCCCATGTTAGCTTGCTAAGTACGGAATGTACTTACACTTGTTTATTTTCTTTACTTGGATAAAAATCCCGGATGGGTAACAGATGACAACGGGTATGAGGATTTTCCGGAGGATTATTAGGCTTGTGGTCAACCAGTTGACCTTCCCTGTGATGACGGCCACGAGAGTTTTATTATCTTTTTATTATTCCGCTGTGATGTATAAGACTAAGTTTTATTATAACTCTGATGTATGAGACACCGTGATGATACTATATGTAATTTGTCAGCTTATGTGTGTGATTGTTTCCTGGGCACACATGAGTTTTGTGCATTCAATTTTATCCTTAAAATTAGATGTGACAAATTGGTATCAGAGCCGTGTTGACTGTAGGACGCAAGCCTAGATAGAAAATGGTCGTTTTAGCAGCATTGCTCCTCTGGTTTCTTGCTTACTGACTTATCCTTGTTATTTTATTAAAACGTTTATGCTTTTCATACCTTAATCTATTATTTAAAATTGTTGATTCTAATTTGTATCTCACTTTAAATTTATAGATGTCTCATAATCCGAAGACTGTTCGACTCAGCACCGCCGGCTATCGTGCCATGTTCACCCCGCGTGCCCCACCGGCGGAGAGGGAGATCGTGATCATCTCCGACGACGTGGAGATGGCTACACCGACGCCTACACCTACTCCTACACCAGTCGCCGTGTCCGTCTACCCTGTGGTAGCTACACCTGAGGAGTCGACGGCTACTTCTCCTACACCTGCACCCTCCCCAGCTGCCCCCGTGGAGGACGATGAGATTGGCTGGAAGTGCAAGTACTACTTCAAGCCAGCTCCAGAGACAGCCTACTACCACACTCTCCTCACCCACGTGCTGGACGACTACTTCCCCGACTTGCACGCCTCCATCAGCTACCACTGCGCCGAGTACAAGCACCCATTGGAGGCTACCTTCTGGAAGGTAGAGCTGGTGGTCACCGCATGGAATGATATCATTAATGGACATGAGGTGGAGACTGTCCACAGTGCCCCTGCCAGGAGAGCCCATGCTTTGGATGGCATGGAGGATGCAGCACAGAATGCCTACATCCACTACCATGGTCGTCGTTTCGAGGCCATGAGGGAGGATCGCTTCAGGTTCCTTCCTCGAAATGATCATGAGGGTGTTTGGCAGGTTTTGGCTCCACCAGAGAATGACCCAACTCTGGAGGCAACGGTGCAACATGTCCACGCTATGCAGGGAGTGAATGATGAGGTCAAAGGAGAACTGCGTGCATCTCAGAGAGCGCAGAGACGTCTTCAGAAACAAGTGGATGAACTTCGAGCACAACTGGGACAGCCATCCATCTACAAGAAGAAGCGACGTTCCTTCACCATGATTGACACCTGCTCCATAGGTGTTAGGTGCCTTGATCTAGATTATCACGTCGTTAGTTCGTGTCCTTATTTAGTCTTGTTGGTCTTGTGAACTTGGTTGATTAGATGTTTGATTTGTGAACTTGGTTGATTTGGTATTTTGGCTTGATTGCTGGAAGTTTGTGGGCATGTCCACAACTTCCTTAGATTGAAACTTTAAATTTAGAATGAAATCTTAATGCAGATGTATCGTTTTATCTTATCTCTGCTGTGCTGATTTCTGGAGCAGCCTGTGTTCTTTATCTGGTAACTCGAAATCTGGGATGATAAAAATTCTGAAATTTTTGTGGAGATAACTAGACCTCTGTATCTTTCTAGTGTCTTTGGAATCACGTCAATAGCTGTTCAGGTTTGGGAGATCTAGCTGACACAAGTTGATGTTCCTGCGCTGTCTGGAACTCAGAACAGTTTCGGTTTAGCTCTATTTTTGACTATGTGCGAGTTCGAATCTGTAAAAGTGGTCTAAATGAAAGTTGTAGCTGAAGTCCTAAGCTTTCTAACGAATCTTGGTGCACCTCTGTTGGATCTCTGAAACTCGAGTTATAACAGTTTTACTGAACTGCTGAATTTAAATCTTGCCCAGAAAATTCTCAGCATTGTTTCTTATCTTTTGTAAGCTCTCTATAATTGGAAAAAATCTCTAAATTTTGCACATTTGTTGGAAAACAGATGGCCACAAGAGGAGGAAGAGGCAGAGGCCGTGGTCGTGGGCGTGATGCTCTTATAAATCCACCACCGCCACCTGTGACCATGGAGCAGATATTGGGAATGCAAGCACAGCTGATACAAGCTATGATGCAGCGCTTGGACAATGAATCTACAAGAGGTCCACCGCCTGTCCAGGTTAGAGATAAGCGTAGAGAATTTATGAAAGGTCGTCCACCGGTGTTCACACATGCCACAGACCCTATGGAGGCCGATGATTGGTTGCGTGCTGTGGAGAAACAACTGAACATAGCACAATGCAACGACCTGGAGAAGGTGTTGTACGCTTCCGGGCAACTCCAAGGAGCTGCTCAGGATTGGTGGGAATCATTCCAGTTTGGACGTCCCAACAATGCTTCTGCTATCACTTGGCAGAAATTTAAGGACAGTTTCTGATCATACCATATTCTTGATAGACTAGTGGAACTGAAGCAGAAAGAATTCAGATCTCTCAAGCAAGGATCAATGACTGTGGCGGAATATCGGAACAAGTTCGCACAACTATCTCGCTACGCTCCTAATGATGTAGCGGATGACAAGGATAAGCAACGCCGTTTCCTCAAGGGACTCTATGATGGACTGCAGCTCCAGCTGATGTCTAATACTTATCCTAACTTCCAGTCTTTGGTAATCGTGCAATCGTGATTGATGATAAGCGCAAGGAGATGGAAGCTAAGAAGAGAAGGCTCCAAGGGCAAGCTTCTGGAAGCAACACTCGCCCACGTGCTTATCCCCAGCAAGGTTTCCAGCAGAGGAATCAAGGACCAACTCACCAGGGAAACCGTGGTCAGTATCCTCAGAGGAACCAGTTCCAACAACGCCCTCAGTATCAGCAACAGTTTGGAAATCAGCGTCCCCCGTAACAGACTAGCAATCCTGCAACACGCCAGGGAGTGCCTAACAATGCTCCTGTGAAGAGTGGTGCACCCAACAATCCCAATGCCTGTTACCGATGTGGAGAAGTAGGTCACTATGCTCATCAGTGTCCTAAGAAGCAGAACCAGCAAGCACCTCAGAACCAGACCAACAATCAGAAGTTCAACGCCCGACCACCTCTCACAGCGAAGGTGAACTATGTGTCATCTGATGCAGCACAGGAGACGCCTGAGGTCATGTTGGGTACGTTCAGCGTCAACTCTATTTCTGCTACCGTACTTTTTGATTCTGATGCTTCGCATTCTTTTATCTCCCAAGCTTTTGTTAGAATGCATAGCATACCTTTGTGTGCCATGAAAAACCCAATACTAGTGAATTCCCCGGGAGGTAGTATGCCCGCTTCTTATTGGAGCCCCTCAACTAGCATTTCCTTAAGGGGGGTAGACTTCAAGGTGAAGCCTATTGTGTTGAGAACAGCGGGAATTGACCTTATCCTGGGAATGGATTGGATGAAACAACACCGGACAGTGATACGGTGTCAGGAGAAATCTGTGGTTGTGACATCACTCAATGGGGATAGAATCTGTGTAGAAGTAGTAGTGCAAGCTCAGCCTACAGCCACAGTGAACCAGCTAGATGGTGAAGTCAATGAACAAGATCGTGTCGTGGAGGAGTTCCCGGATGTCTTCCCCGATGACTTGCCAGGTATGCCACCTGACCGAGACATTGAATTCATTATTGAATTATTACCTAGAACTGCACCAATAGCTAAACGTCCATATAGAATGGGAGTTAATGAATTAGAAGAGCTTAAGAAACAACTAAAAGAGTTGCAAGAAAAATGTTTCATACGTCCTATTTCTTCCCCGTGGGGGGCACCTGTGATCTTTGTGGATAAGAAGGATGGTAGTCAACGGATGTGTGTGGATTACCGCTCACTTAATGAGGTTACCATCAAGAATAAATACCCTTTGCCTAGGATAGATGATTTGTTTGATCAGTTGAAAGGAGTCCATGTGTTCTCCAAGATTGATCTCCGATCTGGTTATCATCAGCTTAAGATACGGAACTCGGACATACCCAAGACAACATTCACTACACGGTACGGATTATATGAGTACACCGTTATGTCTTTTGGATTGACCAATGCACCCGCATACTTCATGTATCTGATGAATAAGGTGTTCATGGAGTTTCTGGATAAATTTGTGGTAGTATTCATAGATGACATACTAATATTCTCCAAGACTGAAGAAGAACATGCGGAACACATAAGGATGATCTTGCAAAAACTTAGAGAGTATAAGTTGTACGCTAAGCGGAGCAAGTGTGAGTTTTGGTTAAAGGAAGTCTCTTTTCTGGGTCATGTTGTCTCCAATGGTGAAATAGCAGTGGATCCAGGCAAAGTGCAAGATGTACTGAATTGGAAACCACCAACTACTGTAAGTGAGATTCGTAGCCTTTTGGGATTGGCTGGTTATTACCGAAGGTTCATTGAAGGCTTTTCCAAGCTAGCCAAGCCTATGACAGCTTTGTTGGAAAAGAATGCTAAGTATGTATGGTCGGATAAATGCCAGGCAAACTTTGAAGAGCTAAAGAAGAGATTGACTATAGCTCCAGTATTAATTTTGTCCGATTTAAACAAGAACTTCTCTATATATTGTGATGCATCCCGTTTGGGTCTTGGATGTGTGCTTATGCAAGAAAGAAGAGTGGTTGCATATGCATCTAGACAACTAAGGAAGCATGAGTTGAATTATCCTACTCATGACTTGGAATTGGCAGCTGTGGTTCAATGCTTTAAAGATCTGGAGACATTATCTGATTGGACATAAGAGTGATATCTATACTGATCATAAGAGTTTGAAATTTATCTTCACCCAATCAGATCTGAATCTAAGACAACGTCGTTGGTTGGAATTGATCAAAGACTATGATTTGAAAGTGCATTATCACCCGGGAAAGACAAACGTCATAGCTGATGCACTTAGCAGAAAGAGCTATGCCAATGAAATTCAGACAACATCTATGTCAGCAGAGTTGTGTGCTGAAATGGAGTATCTCAATTTGAGCCTGGTCACTAATGCAATGGAATTGGTGATAGAGCCTACATTGGAGCAGGAGATACGCAAAGGTCAATTGGAGGATGAAAAACTTAAGGAGATAGCAGAGAATGTAATGCTTGGAAAGGCACCCGGGTTCAGAATGGATGAGAATGGAACTCTTTGGTTCGGGAAAAAGATATGTGTACCGGAAGTGAAAGCTATCCGTGATGCAATTCTGCAAGAGGCCCATGAGTCTGCTTATTCTATACATCCCGGAAGTACCAAGATGTACTTGGATCTCAAAGAAAAGTATTGGTGGTATGGTTTGAAGAGAGATGTGGCAGAATATGTGGCCTTGTGTGACACTTGTCAAAGAGTGAAAGCTGAGCATCAAAGACCTGCAGGGTTACTACAACCAATGAAGATCCCTGAATGGAAATAGGAAGAAGTTGGCATAGATTTTATTGTAGGATTACCCCGCACTCAAAGAGGTTATGATTCAATATGGGTAATAGTGGATCGACTCACCAAGGTCGCTCACTTTTACCAGTCAAGACTACTTATAATGGTGCAAGATTAGCAGAGTTATACATGGAACGAATAGTGTGCTTACATGGTGTTCCCAAGAAAATTGTGTCGGATAGAGGCACCCAATTTACGTCGCAATTCTGGCATAAAGTACATAGATCTTTGGGAACAAAGTTGAATTTCAGTTCTGCTTATCACCCGCAAACTGATGGACAGACGGAAAGGATCAACCAGATTTTGGAAGATATGTTGAGAGCTTGTGCACTTCAGTATGGTGATAGTTGGGATAAGAGTCTGCCTTACGCAGAATTCTCGTACAACAACAGTTATCAAAAGAGCCTCAAAATGGCACCTTTCGAGGCGTTATATGGACGTAAGTGTAGAACGCCTTTGTTCTGGAATCAGACTGGAGAAACTCAAGTGTTTGGTCCCGATGTCCTTAGAGACGCGGAAGAACAAGTGAGAATGATTAGAGACAATTTGAGAGTAGCTCAGTCTCGACAGAAGAGTTACGCTGATACCCGCAGAAGAGAGTTGACTTTCGAGATTGGTGATTATGTGTACCTGAAAGTGTCACCAATGAGAAGTGTGAGAAGATTTAATATGAAGGGAAAGTTAGCCCCAAGGTATATAGGACCTTTTAAGATCCTAGAGAGACGTGGAGAAGTAGCATATCAGTTGGAACTGCCTGAGAGCTTGTCCGGTGTGCACGACGTGTTCCATGTTTCCCAGTTGAAAAAGTGTCTGAGGGTACCAGAAGAACAAATTCCTTTGGAAGAACTTGTTGTCAAGGAAGATCTTACTTATGAAGAGTATCCGATAAAGATTTTGAAAACTGCCGAAAGAGTTACGAGAAGCCGAACAGTAAAGATGTGCAAGGTGCAGTGGAATCGTTATACAGAGGATGAGGCTACTTGGGAAAGAGAAGAGGATCTGAGAAAAACTTATCCCCAACTGTTTGAGTAAGCAATCACCCGAATCTCGAGGACGAGATTCATCTTAAGGGGGGTAGAATTGTAACACCCTAAAATTTATGTTATTAAGTGTGCATTCAAATATAGGAAATAATATTTTTGGTGAAATTAAAATAAATAATAGGAATAGATACAAGTTGAGGCATTCATGCTGCTGTACATTGTTTTTGTAGTGATTAGCTTTGACTAAAATTTGAATTGAATTCAAATTTACCTTGAAAATGAGATTTGAAAATTTATTTATAAAAAAAAAAAGAAATTTCTTCTCTCCACTCCCTTCCTCGGTTTCGGCCTGCAGGCCCTTTTTCCCGTGCGGCCCGCTCACTTCCTCCCTTTTTCCGCTCGGCCCGCCAGCTGCTCGGCCCAGCAGCCGCGCCCAGCCCAGCACCGCAGCCCAGAGCCGCGCACTCGGCATCGCCAGCCCAGCAGCCGCGCCTGCGCGCACCAGGCAACCGCCGCGCCCTGCCGCTGACGCCTGGCCCACTGTCGGCGCGCCCCAACCGCTCACGCCGGTCTAGTCGCGAGGCCGCAACCGCCGCCCCACTCCGCGTCGTGGGAGCGTGCCCCCCATCGCGCCCCGGCCGCTTTAAATCGGCCCCGAGCCGTCTCCGCCCCTCCCTGCTGCCCTCCCCGCTCTCGTTTGCACGCTCGCCAAGCACCGAGGAACCCGCAACCGCCGCTGCCGTGATCTCCGAGCTCCGTCGACCGCCCCTCCGCGCGGACAGCCTCCTCCGAGCCGCCTCCGACTCCTTTTCCCCCTTGGTGAGCTTCACCGTCCTCCCCTCTACCTCCCGGTATCTCGTTTTCTCCGTTTTTGTTGGCTTCCCGAGCTTTGGCCGCGAGCTCCGCAGGCCATGGTCGCCGGCCATGGCGGCCACCGCGCTAGCCCCGTTTCGGCCCCGCAACGGCATGGCCGCGACCCCCTTCTCCCCCCGAGCTCTCCGGGTGCCCTCGGTTGGTCAGTTTGGCGAACCCTAGCCCCCCTAACCGAGCTCGCCGGCGTGTTCTTTGCCGCCGGCCATGGCTGAGCCTCGCCGGAGCCACTGTTCCGGCCGCCAAACCTTCTCTCTCCCCCCCACGTCTAATCCGAACCGTCCATCGCGAGATCAACGACCACCAGTGAAAGATACCCCTTCGCAGGGTGATTTTGCATAAGAGCCCCTGGACTTTTCTAAGTCCTAACCCGCAGTCCAAAACGTATTTCCCCGAATGCGCAATCTCGATTAGAAAGCGTAAACTCCACGGCTTAAGTCAAAAGTACGCTTTCAGTATTTACAGAAATGCCATTCGAACTGTTTCGCTTATAAAATTGTCATTTTAGCTCCGAATTGATCCATTCAAATCGCGTTAGCTTCGTAATTTCATAAGCTACATGTTGGAGCTACTGTTAGTCAAGTTTGGAACTTTTTAATTTCATGATTAGATTTAATTAAATATAGGGCTATAGGAAAACCCGTTTTAATCATAACTTTCGTATTTTAGCTCCGTTTTTCGTGAACTTCGCTGTTGACGTGATCGTAGCGAAACGTAGATTAGTTTTACAAACATTTTATCTTGAT
Organism: Miscanthus floridulus; assembly: GCF_019320115.1. NCBI lineage: Eukaryota > Viridiplantae > Streptophyta > Magnoliopsida > Poales > Poaceae > Miscanthus > Miscanthus floridulus. The sequence goes on along the minus strand of NC_089592.1, from coordinate 1,247,307 downwards.
TTCAATACTGTTGATGTACTGTTCTAATGATAGGAATGTTTGCTTTGCATGAATACTTTTGGAATGTTGTATGTTGCCGTGTTGGTCGCGTTCAGACGGTGAGGAAAACGTTGGAGACCAAGAACTCTTCGACGACCAGCAGGACCAGCACGAGTTTGTGAACCAAGGCAAGTATAACATGGGCCTTCCTTGATGTCCTATTTCACTTTAATCAATTACTCATTTGCATGTGTCTAATTTTGATACCCGTAAGGACATCCTAGTGATTGTTTATCCTGTTCCTTGTCTCCTATGGGTTAAATGCATATGGGTAGATTGCTAGTGCTCTAACTGAACTTGACATACATGTTGATGAATGATACTATGGAACAAAATGAGTGACATGATTTATAACAACTGTTCCATAGGGCGAAAGTGCAAATGATCTTTGTTCATATTGCTCCCGTCCCTCCATAAGGACTTATCTGTCGACAAAAGCTGGGACTGACAGTGCAACCGGGAGAGTCATATGGCTCTGACTTTAGCTCAGTAATAGGACCTTTCCTAGCTGGTTAGAGGTTACCTTTTTGGCGCAAATGGAGCTTGCCACTTTGGGTATAGGGCTGCCTCTGTTCCTATGAGTATAGCCGCGATGGATTTGTGCCATAGGAAAGGGGGGGTCCCTACATCTGCCTGCCAAAGGAAACCAAGCGGCCCTAACTTGTTAGGGAAACCTACGAAATGGCTTCATAGTGAACCCTGCCCGCTCACCTTGGTAGTGACATGAGAGTAATTAACCCGGGCATATGGGGATCACGACTCGCGGTGAATGTGCACCACCTCTACAGAGGGTAACAAACTGTTATAACAGCCGTGCTCGCGGTTACGAGCGGCCCGAAAAACTCACAGAATAACTGGCTACTTGATGATGATCAATTAAGTTGTTCTATGATGAAATATGGTAAACCTGACCTTGATATATGTTCTTATGGGAATTTAAATGGGAGCTTAAGCATAACTTGATAATACTTGAGAATAAAAGCTTTGACCTATTAAAAATGCTAACTGCAGTAAACCAGAGTCTATCCTTTTTGAGCTTCATAACCCCATGTTAGCTTGTTAAGTACGGAATGTACTTACACTTGTTTATTTTCTTTACTTGGATAAAAATCCCGGATGGGTAACAGATGACAACGGGTATGAGGATTTCCCGGAGGATTATTAGGCTTGTGGTCAACCAGTTGACCTTCCCTGTGATGACGGCCACGAGAGTTTATTATCTTTTTTATTATTCCGCTGTGATGTATAAGACTAAGTTTTATTATAACTCTGATGTATGAGACACCGTGATGATACTATTTGTAATTTGTCAGCTTGTGTGTGTGATTGATTCCTGGGCACACACGAGTTTTGTGCATTCAATTTTATCCTTAAAATTGGGTGTGACAATTTCGCATTGCAACAATCCGTGAAGTTCAAGAACTAGTATGGGCCCAGAGCCGGCTCACATAAAATTATTGTAAGAAGTCGGAGTAGCATGCTTTATCTTATCGAATAATTTCTTTTTTATGTTGAGGGATTGAGATCTTGATAAGAAAATTGAACTGTAACCGTAACATTTGTATAATGTTTAATATTGATGGACCTGTTGTCCTACATACATATATAAAGCGAAACCCAATTTCACGAAAAAAATATAAATTAAAAATAAATTATAAAACAATAAATACAAACGGACCATCACTGCCAGTTAGCAACAAAGCGGCAGGGTTGTCGTAAACCAATACTGCGGTTAGCTACAAACCGACAGTGATGGCCAAGATGGCACTGCTGGCTTGAGCCACAAACCGGCAGTGTTCGCTTAGCCATCATTGTCGGTTTCTTGTCACAAACCGGGCAGTGCTGATTACGATAAACACTGCCGGTTAAAACACAAACCGACAGTGTTGGTGGAACTGAACTCTGTCGGGTGGTCTCATAAATCAGCAGTGTTGGTAGAACTGACTTTTACCGGTTGTTGTAAAGAATCAGCAGTGAAGTTGAAGAGCACTGCCGGTTTGTAGGAACTGATAGTAATAGCTGACCCTCATCACTAGCGGTATGAATTATGCCAGTTCAAAATCTGGTAGTGATGGGGTGTTTTGAACCGGCAGTGACGTCGCACCACAAGGTACTCAACCAACTGAATTATGCCCAGTTCGCTCTTTTAATTTGAAGTATCTCCTCTCTTCTTACATGAGAGTTTCATCCCTATCTTTTTTTTTGTTTTATCCTTCGTTTACATGTAATTTTCTCCGTGTCCTTGGGGTTCTCACGTAACAGTCCGAACACAGAATTACCGCACGCAATTTTCTTCATAGTTGCCGTCGTCGTTGGAAGCAGCGCACGAAGAAAAGAGGGGCGAAGAAAGAGAAGGGCCAAGAAAGAAAATAAATTTTATGTGTGTAATAACCACATGATAGGTAATTAAATATCTGTGCCTATTGCAATATATATTGTGAAAAATATATGTGGTGATGAATGGGTTGTTGAATCGTAGAACTTGAAGATGATTAGTGGGCTGAGTGTGCCGCTGGTAATTCCTAACTCGATCGTTAATTATCTACACTACACATGTGCGTTCTGCGTTGGTAAACAAGAAGTGGTATATATACATATGCGTAGCGCATTGGTAAACAAAAAAAGGTTCCTAGCATCTCCTACAGGTACCTGAACAGGGATCCTACCTACTTTTTTGTGCCAGATTAAAAAAATAATCCCCATGCATATATATCAAGTCTCTACTGTATAGAGACCGCAAATCTGTCCTCTTAACCCATCTCCTAGGAGTTAGGCCCGTTTAGTTCCGAAATTTTTTGGTTTCTAACTACTGTAGCACTTTCGTTTTTATTTGACAAAAATTGTCCAATTATGGACTATTTAGGCTTAAAAGATTCGTCTCACGATTTCTCGGCTAACTGTGTAATTAATTTTTTTTTCGTTTATATTTAGTACTCCATGCATGTACCGCAAGATTTGATGTAATGGGGAATCTTGAAAATTTTTGGTTTTTGGCTTGCATGTAAACGGGGCCTTAGTAGTAGGGAGCCACTTCTTCCCACGAATTTTTTACCAGTATACCAACTCACTCCCGTGCCTTTTTTTCGTCCGGACTCTCTCCAGTGCTGCCGCTTCCCTTTTTGACACGGCACCGCCAGTCCGCCACCGATGCTCCTCGGTTCGGCGCGGCTGCCCTCATCGGCGCCTGTTTGGCTCGTCCAGTGTCTGTGATGTGGCTCCTCTCCTCCCTTCGATGCATACTTGCCCCTGCTGTGACTCCCCCTCCCCTCATGCCCGTGCTTATCTCCCTCACCGTGCCCATCCTAGGTTCCACATCCTCATAGCTTAGTCGACTGGAACGACGGTGGATATAACCGAATGAAAATCGGTCTTATATTTCAGTGTCTACTGGAATAGGTTTGAGGGCTTCTGCCGGAATAGATACAAACAAAACATATCCTCGAGAGGAAGGGAACATTCAAATGAAAATTGGGCCCAAAATTGAAGGGCTCTTGCTCAAGTTTCTCTAACGATGATATAACACCATTATGGAAAAAGTTCAAATTATTCCCACAAATTTTGTCCCTATGTAGTCTAGATAACCTCCTAGACTAATGTTTCATTCTATTACTACTTCCCTCCAGCTATTTAAGTTGGTCCAATTTACTTACTAAGATTTGTTGCTTTTGTTTCTCTATATAAAGTTGAGTTTTATATCATGTTTTTGTGAGGTTATGTTAACAATTATGTCACAGATTGTACATCATAATTTATGTTAAAAGACATATCAAAAACTTAATGTTATTATTTTGATAGTTAGGAGATCTAATTGCTTGGACTTTTTTCCAGTAAATTTGTTTAGGGTCCATCTGATTTGCTTCAAAATTTATGTCCCTAGCTATTTGTATTATTGCTAGTCCGTTGTTACTGATGATTTGTTTGTTCTAACAAAGTAAGAGTCTGTACATTATATCTTTATCCTTTGGCCATATAGTGTGTTGGACGTCTCAGATCCGCCCCGGATCTTTGAAATGGATAGAATATGATATTGCTCCTAGTGGATCATATGAGGGGAGAAGAGAAGGGATCCAAGAAGTAAAAAAAAAAAAAAAAAAAAATCTTGCAGGCAGTGTACAGCGACGTGTGCGATAGATGACTCAGATGAATATATCAGCTCTGGTTTCCTCTATGTTTGGATGCATGAATTGTTGATACATCAATTGCAGAGATAACCTTAATTTGTCCAGTGATCATGACACACACACGATGACTTAGTGTGTGTGTGTGGTGTGTTTGAGTGGCATTTTCCGAGTGTCAACATCATGGAATATCTTCTTTAGAGGACTTTACGACATCCCATAAAATCGATCTGATGTGTGACATGTATAATATATATCAATCCAAAAAGAAGAGCACAAAGATAAGATGTAAATCAGTCTATGTCAAATACGTATGTGTCTTGATTTTTCTGGCTTGCCAGAAGTTCAACAAAAATAAGCGTGCAAACACAGAACGAATGCGACAAGCACCCAATCGACCGAGCTAGCTATACTACTAGACTAGAGAAATAGCTTACCCCCACTTGCATTGGTAGCTAGCAGAATGGCTGAGCCAAAAACTGCTAGAGTGATTGTAGTAAGGAGTACACATACTACTCTTAACTATTATTCAACGTTAAGTTGCATTGCAACAACAAATTACACACCAGGCGTTGCAGTTACAGTTAATTATGCTGTTTGTTATGAACCAGTGATTACTGAGGGCACTTATATATACTATCATATCAATACAGGAGTATTTATTTACTATCACAACCAGTGTAACATTAATTATTACCGGCCGGCCGATTCCCAACTCCAACACATCAAAAAGTTTCTACTGTATATATAGTGCTTTTGATGATAGATGAAGAAAGCCTATAGTACTGACTGCTACGGGAGCGTGCGTACTACAAATTTTCGCAGGAACACTGCAATACTATATGCGCGCTGATGTGTCCAAGCAATCACGTACGATTAGCTCTGGTTTCATTTGACCGAGTTTTAAATTTGAACCGACCTGTTTTGCAATTGTATGTCAGCAAGATATTTTAGCAAATTAACTAGGCAAGTTTGGTCCATTTGTTGGATATGGTTTTTGCAGGGAGTCTTCTTGTCGCAAGGAATTGATGAAGGAATTTTTTTGTTCGTTTGAAGAAAGGAAATAATTAATCCAGCCTCTGCAGCCACGCAGACAATAGAACTGAAGGATAGATGATAATCCTTCCGCTGCTCTGGATCTTCTCTGTGAGATTACGTCGATCCTAGGCCACATATAAGATGAAAAACACAGCCTGTGCCAATAAGACACGGAAAATCACATGATAAGATGAAAATCGATCGAGCTAGTACCTCTTGGATTTGGATGATGGATGTAAGCCCATTTACGATGGATGTATATTCTATATTTGGTCGCATCCAATCTCTGGCCGGCCGTCCGGATAAACCAGAACCCTCAGATCGTACATATAGCTGCGACCACTCTAACAGTCTACTAGTTCATCGTTTAGCTGGCTGGCTGGCTCTAATCAATTTGAGTAGAGAGATGTGTGACCCTCGATGTGCATCCTCCACCACTCCTCGTCGTTGTCAACAAAGATATGCATGAATATACGATATAATCGAGGACATGTACGTCGTAGTCTCACGGTACTGCAGCAGTAGTGACGTCTATATATATATATATATATATATCTAGGGGTGCATTGTTTAATGTGGTTTTGAGGATTTCGATCGCCATCGTCTACATATATTCTAGTGTCGTAATAACGACATATATATATATAATATATATATATATAAGATATATATAATATATATATATATAATATATAGTATATAATATATATATATATATATAGGGAGAGACTATTCAGCAGCCGGCTACAAAATAGTTATTCTGTAGCCACCTCTATTTACCATATTTTATATACTAATTACCATAATGTCAATACATATTTACGATAGTTTGGGGTTACTATAACACATGGGAATATTTACCATAACGTTATAGTAAACCACTTAGTAAGGAGTTACTGTAAATCTCGTAAATTAACATAGTAATTATCGTAACTCAAAGTGGCTACAAAATAAGTTATTCTATGGCCAGCTACAGAATAGTAGTTCTATATATATATATAGTATATAATAATATATATATATATTATATATAAACCTATCTAGCTCGATCATTCTCCGCATCTCACTTGTGCAAGGATGACCACAACTACTGCACGCCTATTGTGCGGCAAGCATGCCATCCCTCCACCAGCTAGATCTTTCTGGGTTGTGCTTGAATTGCAAGTTTCTCTCTCTCTTTTTTTTTCTTTTTTGACGAATGCATGTGTGACATTCAGCACAGTTGTTACAAGTACACAAATCCAGAACAGCTAGGAGTAGCATACGGAAGAGAATGGAAGGCGTTGCATCAGTAACCTGACTAAGGTGGGGGCAGCATGTCGTCTAAGTACAATAGACGGAAAACAGCAGACAAAAATTTGATATAGTGCAAGGATTGACATGCAAAGCAAAACCATCCCTCATATTTGTTTCAAGATGGACACCGCCCTTTCATTCTTGCTGTCTTCAGAGTCCACTTGAGCATCTGTGATCAGCAGAGTTGGGGGTCGCTGCGAAGTTAACAGCAGCTGAAGAGCAGACTGATGCAGCAGCAGGTTTGCACCCTCCACCACTTTTTCCTTGATCCCATCTTTGAAGAGCCCTGCCCAAAAAATAAGAAAAAAAAGATGTTTTTATTGTAATCCAACTCACAAGGATGTTTTATAGTCTTTTTATCGAAACAGGCTCTGTTTCGGCATTTCCAAATTGACCAACAGACAGCAGGCAATTCAAAGAAAATGCATCCGTTTCTCATTGGGCAACCAACTTGGTCATCCATTTCCAGCACTGATGAATGGATTTTGGTATCTCATTAGCCCCTATCACATGAGCTATAACCCCCAAAATGTTTTATCCACCATGCCTTGGAATAAGAGATGATTGATATACATTTATCACCCAAGAATAGAAATAGCACTTAGGATCCCCCTTTTCCATTTTCAGCACAGTTTAAATTATAAACATGCATGTGGTGTCTTTGATTGGGGATTATTTGTTTGAGATTAGTCTCGTCTGATTATATTGAGTATGAG